>NC_081373.1:54840107-54910107 GCF_030684315.1 Stegostoma tigrinum
GAGATAGTCCTATGCCTCTCCCATTTTAACACTGCACCAGAAACTAAAGCTAACAAACCCAGAAACTGTTTATTACCATCCCCTGCCCTCCTGTGGGAAAGGTAGAGAAGAGCTTTTAAAAATATTTTTATATGCATTGAGTATAGGAGTTGGGAGGTCATGTTGCAACTCTGCAGGATATTGGGTTTGGCCACTATTGGAATGCTGTGTGCAATTCTTATATCCCTGCTACAGAAAGGATGTTGTGAAACTTGAAAGGGTTTCAGAAAAAATTACAAGGATGTTCGCAGGGTCGGAGTGTTGGCTTCCAGAGGAAGTGGTGGAGATTGGTATAATTGCAACATTTAAAAATGCATCTGTGTAGGTACATGAATAGATAGAGTTCGAGATATGGGCCAAATGCTGGCAAATGGGAATAGATTCATTTAGGATATCGGGCCAGCATGGACAAGATAGACCAAAGATTCTGTTCCCATACTGTACGTCTCTATGACCGTAAGGAGGTGAGGCCACTGAAATATGAAAGTATGAATTGGGAGCAGGAGTAGGCTGTTCAGTCCTTTGAACCATCTCTGCTGTTTAATGCTATCGTGGCCATCTCATCTCAGCTTCAACTCCATTGTCATGCCCACTCTCCATAGCCCTCCAACCCAGTGGTAATTAAAAGTCAATTTACTCCTTAAATGTACTCAATGTCTCAGCATCCATCACATTCTGGGGTAGTTACTTCCACAAATGCACAAGCCTTTGAGAAGCAGAGGTGTTAGGAACTGCAGATGCTGAAGAAAGGTTTAGGGTCTGATGCTGCTTGGCCTGCTGTGTTCATCCAGCTCTACACCTTGTTATCTCCTTTGAGAAGCATTCCTTCTTTGTGTTTTAGTACTACTACCCCTCATTCTAAAATGATGAGATATGATCCTAATTGCTTGCTGTACCTGCCTGTCTATTTATATTAACTGGTGTACAAGGACACCCAGATCCCGTTGAACATCCACCCTTCTCACTATATGGCCATTTAAATAATACTCTGCTTTTCTGTCTTTCAAGCCAAGATATATAACTTCACATTTATCAATTGTGTTTGTCCACATGCTCAGCTTTTCCACCTAAAAAGGTAATCGCAAATTGCACAAGCTTTCATTTCCACAAGCAACATTTGTTGAATTATATCGTTAGTAACAAAAACAAATTGAAGACCGGTGTATAGATAGTACGCAAAATGTTAATAGAGTTTCTCCCCACTGCGGCTAAATGTGGGTGTTAACTAAGATGGCAGCCATGACATGCCCAAATAAGTGACATTGCATCACTTCCTGTGATGGTGTGACTATTTCCATAGGTTTAAATAAGTCTGTTTTACATGTGAGAGAAACAGTCCCTCGTGGGGAATTGTAGTCAATCAAAATACATTGATAGTGCATACGTTCTGAGAGTTACAGTTCATGTGTGATGGGCACAGCATGACATTGCTGCACTGTCAGAGTTTGGTTGACCTTCTACATTTGGAAAGGAAGAAACAACAGGGTAGGAAGAGGCCATTCAGCCCCTCAGACCTGCTCTGACATTCATCTATCTCAATGCCAAATTCCTGCACTGTCCTCATATTCCTTTATGGCATTAAGGAGTAGAAAGCTACCTCTTGGTCAACATGCAACGCAGCGTTGGCTCCTTTATTAGTCTTTAGACCTTCCTGAAAAACTTCCAGGTATTTAATTAGGACTTCACTCAGGCAGCCATTTTCTAATCGAAAAATGGTGAGCTCATCTAGGTGAATCTTTCTCAACCAATTTTGCACAATCAGGCTTAGGTGTGAGCTTTTTATGACAGTCAGTGGTAACTGAACTATTTGCTTCTTATGAGAGACTGGATCTGAATTTGCACCCTTAATCTGTAATGTTTCTCCAGTATATGTTCTCAGTCTAGCTGAGCTCCTGCACAAACTTAAGGGCTGGAATCTGGAATGAATTTTGTTAAAGACCAGTTCTGCATTCACTAAAACCACTGCACTGGTATCAACCTCCATTAGAACCAGGTGACTATTTAAGCAGATAAGCTCTCCATCTCCTGCAGAACTTCTGATTCCCTGGTCCTCAACACCTCATCTTTACCATGGACGTCCAGTCCCTATACACCTGCATTCCCCATGGAGATGGCCTAAAGGCCCTCTGCTTCTTCCTGTCCTGCAGGCCCAACCAGTCCCCCTCTACTGACACCCTCATGTGCCGAGCCGAATGCGTCCTCACCCTCAACAAATTCTCTTTCAATTCCTCCCACTTCCTACAGATGAAAGGGGTGGCCATGGGTACCCACAAGGGCCCAAGCTATGCCTCCCTCTTTGTAGATTACGTGGAACAGTCCCTCTTCCGCACCGACACAGGCCCCAAACCCCACCTCTTCCTCCGTTACATTGATGACGCTATCGGCACCACCGCATGCTCCCACGAGGAGCTCAAACAGTTCACCCACTTCACTAACATCTTCCACTCCAACCTTAAGTTCACCTGGACCATCTCTGATACCTCTCTCTCCTTCTTGGACCTCTCTGTCTCCATCTCTGGCATCCACCTGGAAATTGGTATCCATTTCAAACCTACTGTCTCCCACAACTAACTAGAATACACCACCTCGCACCCACCTTCCTGCAAAAATGCCATCCCCTATTCCCATTTCCTTTGCCTCTGCGGCATCTGCTCCCAAGACGAGGCATTCCACTCCCGAACATCCCAGATGTCCTCTTTTTTCAAGGACCGCAACTTCCCCTCCACAATGGCCAAAAATGCTCTTGACCATGTCTCACACATTTCCCACAACTCATCCCTCACACTCCCTCCCCGTAATAACAACCATAACAGAATCCCCCTCGTCCTCACGAACTACCCCACCAAAGTCCGGATCCAATGCATGATCCTCCAACATTTCCGCCATCTGCCTTCTGACCCCACCACCAAAGACATTTTTCCCTCCCCACCCTTATTTAACTTCCGGAGGGGCCACTCTCTCCATGATTCCTTTGTCCATCCACACTCCCCTCCAGCCCCACCAACCCTGGCACTTTTCCCTGCAACCAAAACAAGTGCTACACCTGCCCTACATCACCTCCCCACCCCCATCCCAGTCCCTAAGAAGACCTTCCACACAGGCAGATGTTCACCTGCACATCTGCCAATGTGGTATACTGTACCCACTGTTCCCATTGTGGCCTCCTCTACATCAGGGAAACCAAGCAGAGGCTTGGGGACCACTTTGCGGAACACCTACGCTCAGTTCGCAACAAGCAACTACACCTCCCAGTCGCGAACCATTTCAATTCCCCCTCCCTCTCCTTGGACGACATGTCCATACTGGGCCTCCTGCTTTACCACAATGACACCACTCAAAAGCAGCAGGAACAGCATCTCATATTTCGCTTGGGAACCCTGCAGCCTAAGGGTATCAATGTGGACTTAACAAGCTTCAAAATCTCCCCTCCCCCTACCGCATCCCAAAACCAGCCATCTATTCCCAATCTCCCTAACCATTCCTCCCACCTCAAGCCACACCCCCATCTCTACCCACAAGCGTCATCCCGCCTCCTTGGCTTGTCTGTCCCCCCTGGACCGACATATCCCCTCCCTAATTCCCCACCTACACTCACTTTTACTGGCTCCATCCCCGTCTCTTTGACCTGTCTGTCTCCTCTCCACCTATCTTCTCCTTCATCCATCTTCTATCCACCTCCCCCATGACCCTATTTATTTCAGAATCCCCTTCCCCTCCCCATTTCTGAAGAAGAGTCTAGGCCCGAAATGTCAGCCTTCCTGCTCCTCTGATGCTGCTTGGCCTGCTGTGCTCCTCCAGCTCCACACTTTGTTATCTCTGATTCTCCAGCAATGGCAGCTACTAAGTCTCTGTGACTATTAAAGCAGATATTTATTTTGATTGGTTCTGATTTGGACGTTGTTAAGTAATTTAACTGTTCCAAACCTAAATTGGCAGATGGTTTAGTTACCAGTGATTGTCATAAAGGCCCAAGCTTGATGAGAAAAAGCTGGTTGAGAAAGATTCGACCTAGTATGAGTTCTTACTCAGTTTATGGATGGGACTCTTTTGCTGTCTTGAGTCTGCATGCCAGCAGCAACTTCAATGGCTTGCTGACCCAGATCCTGAAGAAAATTGTCACCATTTGGCTGAAGTTTGGATTTGTTTTGGGGTTTTGGTGTGCACTGCCTGTTCAGGATGTGCCCTGAGTGAGGCCACACAATTGCCTTTCTCCAAGTGTTGTTCCCCAAGACCAATTGGACCAGTGACCATCAGAATACCCCATAACTCATATCCTCCACTTGCAACATTTTCCAACGATAAAGCCAGTTGTGATGCCTGTTTGAAGTACAGTTGGGCTTCAGCTGGAAGGTACTTCTGCACATTTACATCATTCATCCCACATACCAAGCAGTCTCTCCGCATCTCATCAAGGACTAAGCCAAAGTCACATGCTACTGCCAGTCTTCTTAACTTCATCAAAAACCCCAATACATATTCCCGTGGATCTCGAATTAATGAATAAAGCTGATAGCATCTCAGAATTAGAGGAGGCTTGGGGTCATAATATTCCTTAATTAAATCTGTCAGCTCTTTAAAGGTTTTAGTATCTGGTGCTTCAGGGAATGTTCAGCTCCTAATAACGAAAAAAAAGCTGCAGGCCCACAAGCTGCCAGGAGAATTACTGATTGCTTTTCATCTGCCCTGTTGTCATTTACCCAGAAAAAATAACATATTCTTTCCACGTACTGAGCCCAGTCTTCAATAGCAGGATCAAACAGGTCTAGCTTCCTAAATAATGACACCTTGCCAGTAAAGCCCACCCCAACTTAAAGACAACTGTTCCAAATGAATATCTTCAGGAGCATTCTTTTTTCTCATCATCATTGAAATAATTCCACAGAGGCCAGTAACGTCTCATCAATCACCCTTTACGTGCACAGGACAAGTGCTTGACTTTGGTCTGGCTTTCTCAGTGTGAGCAGTACCGCTGACACCCCTGCTCTTATCTATCAGCCAGGGGTCCCTGATTGGACCAAATTAACAATATTCAATGAGGTCCACCTTACTGACTTCATTACAAATCGACCTGAGTGACAATGCTGCCACCAACTCTCTTACTTTTGCCAGTCTAGAGGCTTTCAAGTAGTCTGCACTGAAGGATGAACCATGAGTAAATCCCAGCTTTGATAAGATGAAAAGATAAAGTTTATTGCGTCTTAGCAAGGCAAGTAAAGTTGCCATCGGGCTGCTGTCCCATCAAAGAGAGAAAGAGAGAACTGGAGATAAGTTTAACCTGAGGGTCACCACAGCTCGAGCAAGGTTGAGAATGCAGGACTTTCATGGAAAACTCAGGGAACTGAGGCGACATTGTTAGACAACACTCTGAATCACAAACCAAATGCCCAATCAACTGAGCTAACCAACCCTCCGACATCTTACTACACCTTAATAATACGGGTTACTGGTGGGTGAAACTAGAACTGGGGGACGTAGCCTCAAAATCAGGGGGAGCAGAATTAGGACTGAGCTGAGGAGGAACTTCTTCACCCAAAGGGTTGTCAATCTGGAATTCCCTGCCCAGTGAAGCAGTTGAGACCCCCATGTTGAATGTTGTTAAGACGAAGATAGATTTTTGAACAGTACAGGTATTAAAGGTGAGAGTGAGAGGGCGGGTAAGTGGAGCTGAGTCCACGAAAGTGATCTTATTGAATGGTGGAGCAGGCTCAGTGAGCCAGATGGCCTAGTCCTGCTCCTATTTCTTATGTACATTATGCTGATGGTAACATGAAGTGTAGAAAACATGCTTTCTCCGGCAACAATTGGCTGGAACTGCCTGACAGTGGGGAACGGATTTTCGGATTTAGGCCTGGGTAGACCAGCATGGGGAAAACACCTTACAGTGAGCTCTAAGATTGCTTTATGGGCAAGGTTCAGTGCTTCCTTTGCACAGAACTGTTAGAGTTTTATTCAATTATTATCTTACCAACATTACTTGCACAGTCATCGTCAACTAGGTCAGATTCTCTTTTAAAAGAGCAAAAACCTAAATGATACAACTGACTCAAATTGAAGCCTTTAAAATTATTAGTTTGTAATGGGTGTTAGTAGAATAATGCATTGGTTGTTGGACCCAGTGGGAAAATGTATAGTATTTAACCTTTTACCTTTTACAGACACAAATAGTAGATGCAAGAGATCTAATTCTACAGCTAAGTATGAAGTATATTGCTTGAATACTTTGCGCTGTTAATTATAGAGAGGTTTTCTCCACACTTCTAATTGCCTATTTAGCCAAAGCATGAATTGGAATATTGTTGTTCAAATAACTGAAACTTCTGAGATTTGTTCACAGTAAGCAGAACACTGAAGGACACCAGTTGATCTAACATCTCAGTACTAAATCTACGTCCTCTAATCCTGTTTCCCTTTTCCTTCTCTTTTATAATCTTCCTTTTCAAATATGCTTCAGTCACCATTTGTGTGAGACATTTTACTGATCCGCACTGAGAAAAACGTGTCCTGTCTTCCTGCTTTACTCTCCCAATAAAATCTAACCTCCCATCTATAATTCTTGCCACTGACTCAATAACCAGTGAAAACAGTCTTTTATTGCCTAGAAACCTTGATTAGATTTGATCTTGACCTTCTTCATTCAATACAGAAAGAAATAATTTTTCGACTCTCTATTTTCATTCCTAACTTTTCACACTAATGATTATTTTACTGGAATTAAGCTGGCCTCTTCCCACTGGCCAGAACATCTTTTCATTAGTAATGCGGCTGGCCAGAACTTCACACATGTCTCCACTTGGCAATGCCTCTGCACAAAAACTAAATTCTTTGACATTTTTGTTTGGTTTTGTGCATGAAGCAATGTGGAATGTTTCACAGCTTCCTAGGGGGCTTTCCGGGATTAGGCCGTGCCAGCGAATTTACGAGAACACAGACTCATTTACAGTCCCGCAGGCCAATGTGAAGCTTGCATTGTGTAAGATGGTCACCAATAGTTGAAAGCTGCCAGCAGGTTCAGTGAATCAGAGGATTGTTACAGTGCAGAAGGAGGTCATTCAGCCCATCATGCCTGCACTGGCTCTATTACCAAATGCCAACCTCCTGCCTTTTCTCCACATCCCTGCACATCATTACAATTCCAAACAAGCATCCAATGCCCCTCTTGACTGCCTCAATTGGACCTGCCTCCACTACATTTCCAGGCAGTGAATTCCAGGCCTTAACAACCCAGTATGAACAAGTTTTTCTTTCTCACATTACCCTTGTTTCATTTGCACATCACTTTAAATCTATACCCCACTCATTCTTGTTCCTTTCACAAGCAGGAACATTTTCTCCCCGTCTACTCTGTCCAGCCCACTTATGATTTTAAGAACCTCGACCAAATCTCCTCCGAGCCTTCTTCACTCTAAGGAGAACAGTGCCAACTTCTTCAATCCACCCGTATAATGGAAGTTTCTCATTCCTGGAACTGTTGTTGTTAATCACTTCTGCACTCTCTCCAATAAGTTCACATCTCCCCCATAATGTGGTGCGCATAATTGTACACAGTACTCCAGCTGAAGTCCAACTAGCATCCTATGCAAGTTATACATGTCCTCCTGGCCCTGGTACCCTATGCCCCCATTAATAAAGGAAGGACACTGTCTGCTTTACTCATCTCTCTACTTGTTCTTCCAACTTCAATGATCTGCAGAAGATTTCAGTAATAGCTGGTGGTCAATCTCCAAGCATTGAAAAAACAAAGCTAATGTACAAGACAGGAGCTCAAAGAAAGTTCATTAATCTGCAGCTCATTGTAAATTCCAGTCATGTCTGGAGACCATTGATCTTTTCCAGATTTGACAGCATAGATGACTATATCCTCCCTGGAGGTGGTGAGAAAAGAGGCAAGATGGGCTAACAACTTGGCAAGTTTCCCCTGGAAAAGATACTTGCTCCCTTCATTTTTATCTAATCCTTGAGTTCCTTCAGTGTGGAAATAGGCCGTTCAGCCCATCGAGCCCACACCAACGCTCTGTGGAGCATCACACCCAGACCCACCCTGTTCCTGTAACCCTGCATTCCCCATAGCGAATCCACCGTAACCTGCACATCTTTGGACTGTGAGAGGAAGTCAGAACACCCAGAGGAAACCCACACAGACACGGGGAGAGTGTGCAAACTCCACACAGACAGCTGCCCGAGGGTGGGATCGAACCAAGACCCCTGGTGTTGTGAGGCTGCAGTGCTAATCACTGTGCCACTGTGTCTCCATGTCCATCAAATTATGGCCTTTGAGTGGTCAATAAACAGTCAATTAAGTACCATGGTCCCAACCTGATTACTATTTTGGTGTTCTTACCAGTGTGTTGGCAGGTGGGGAGCAGTGCTCCACTTAACCCAATCTGGGGACAATCGGGGCAGAAGTAAAGGTGACGTGAGGAAAACGATCTTCATGCAGTGAGTGGTGAGCATGTTGAATGAAATACCTGACAACGTGCTGAAGGGAGCATTCAAAAAGAAGGCAGACAGTTTTTTGAGGACAAAATAAATCTCTAGCCACATAGGAAGGGCGATGAAATGGGATTGATCAGTTGCACTTGCCAAGAGCTGACGCAGAAGCAACAGGCTGAATGGTGTCTTTCTATGCCTGCGCTAGTTTTCTTCTTCATGCTATGGAAAAACATAACTTAGTTCCATTTTTTTTCCTTCACTTTGTAATTTGTGAATTTCTACAGGACATGTATCATTTGGGCATTGGTGTTATGTCAGATGCAGGTGAAAGGAAGCTAGGTTAAATGGGAAGGAGAGAGGATTGATAAGAGATATCATTTAGGTTCAATGAAGAGGAGACTCATGAACATTGACACTAGAATAAGTCAAATAGCCTGTTTCTGAGCTGTAAGTGCTCTATCCTTTCCAGCTGTTATTTGATGCAGTCCAGTCTGTTGCTGCTACACAACAGGACTATTTAACTCCATGCTCCATGTCAAATTTAGAATATAATTCAAATGCAGCGCTGTCTGAATACAAGTGAGATATAGGAGAGAACAATCTTACTCTGACTGTGGATACATACAAGAAGAAATTTGGTGTAACATGAAGATCCTTCCAGTGAGCCATGGAACAAGGTGCGTGTGTTTCAGATCAGTCTCCACTGGTCTAAGTCTGGGACCCTTGCTGGTCACCTGTGGAAGGTTAAACAATGTGATGACTGTCTGCCTTTTGTGAGGTTGGTCTGAACCTCTTGATTTTGGATGATAAAGTATGAAGCTGGATGAACACAGCAGGCCAAGCAGCATCTTAGGAGCATCTTGCCACTGGATCAGAAGGTCGATGTCTCAAGGCTCACTCGATAGCTCTCCTGCTCCATCATCCCAACACCATTTCCACGTACCACATTGCCCATGATTTCCAACTGTCCACCAAATATCCGAAACTTGTGTCAAATTGCAACTCGCGGCATTGTTTCAGGTGCATGTGAAAAATCCAAAGGCACAAATTTTAGAAGGGAATTTTCCCCAGGCAATGTTTAACCTCAGTCACCTTCACAAAAACACAGATGATCTGGTCACTCTCACAGTGTTGCCTGGGAACTTGCTGAGTGCGAACTGACTGCAGTGATTCTCATATCACAACAAGTGGTTACACCTCAGAAAGTGCGCCATTGGCAATAAAGTGTTTTGTGACTTTTGAAGGTCATGAAAAGCATCACATAAACACAGCGCTGCATCTTCTCAGACTCTCAAATCAGGTGAAGACAGGGCAGTGCAGCTGGAACACGAATTTGAAGTGTTTTAACTCAACATTAGCTATGGCTAATGAGTCAATCCTGACTGCTGCAGAATCAGGGCCTGAGCTGACAGTAGAATAAAATAGAGAGGAAACTCCAAAAGGTCAAAGTCCCAGCTTCTTTTGCTGTGGCCTCACATTAGGTGGCACGGTGGCTTACGGCGGCACGGAGGCTCAGTGGTGAGCACTGCAGCCTCACAGCACCAAGGACCCGGGTTCAATTCCAGTCTCGGGTAACTGTCTGTGTGGAGCTTGCACATTCTCCCCGTGTCTGCGTGGGTTTCCTCCGGGTGCTCCGGTTTCTTCCCACAGTCCAAAGATGTACAGGTGGATTGGCCACGCTAAATTGCCCATAGTGTTCAGGGTTATGGGGTTTTGGGGGGGATGGGCCTGGATGGGATGCTTCAAGGGGCGGTGTGGACTTGTTGGGCCGAAGGGCCTGTTTCCACACTGTAGGGAATCTAATTAGGCCCAAATCCCATGATATAAACCATACAACATCATCATTTGTGGGAGGCTGAAACCATTTCACATTATCGGAAAAAATCCTTCCTGATAGCTCACTGATAGCCCTAATGCAATAAAGAAGGATCATTAGCTTCCTTAAAATGCTGCCTTTCTAATCTAACAAGTTACATTTATGCAGCCCCTGAGCCATCCCGAAATGCTTCAAAGGAATGTTATAAAGCAAATATCAGATGAACCACATCGGAGGCATTAGGTCAGACAACAAAAACAGAGTTGCTGGAAAAGCTCAGCAGGTCTGGCAGCATCTGTGAAGGAAAAAGCAGAGTTAATGTTTCGGGTCTGGCAGAAGGTTTTGTTCCTAATATGCAGCATCCGCAGCTCTTTCGGTTTTTATTAGGTCAGACAACTCGGTTAAAAGATTAACCTTTAAGGAATGCCCTCAATGAAAGCGAGGTAGAGAGACAGAGAGGTCGAGGGAGGGAATTCCAGAGTTTCAGTTCAGAGAAAATGTAGGCAAAGGCACCACCATTGGGAATTAAAATTAAAATTGGGATTGCACAAGGGACGAGAGTGCAAGGATCTTGGAGGATGGTTATGAAGAATTTGCAAACAAAGGATAAAAACATTCAAACCAAGATGATGTTTGACCAACAGGTGGGTACTTAATCAGATTTCAACCAGGAGAAAGACAGAGACAAAGAGAAATTGCTCCTTAAACTGAGACAGCTTAAAGGAAGACAGAGAGAGAATTCTTGTAGCACTCTGTTTCATGCTTTTCTTTGATGCCCCAGGAGTCTAGAACAGAACTTAAAGATTGTTGGGCAACCGTCAGCAGAGTAGCAGGGATTCCAGCAATTAAGGACAATCAACGCTTTTCATCCCAGAAAGTGTCCAAACATTTCAATATCTTCCAGTTTGCCACATCGTCCATCAATGTAGATGTTTATGTTCTCACAGCAAAAGTAATGGATTAAAGCCCTGTTTGACACATATAACCTGAAGTGTATCACTTCTATCATATCTGGGGCATAAAACACAACTTACTACTATTTTCATACTTTTCATTTGACAGGGTAAGATGTTTCTTGAAGACAGCTCCAGCTACGATGCCTTTGATAGATGACTATTAATTAACTCCAATGATTTTCTTTTCTCTACAGTACAAACTTTTTAATTAACCTTATTCATGAGAGTTTTGGCACAACCTCAAGGGTGTTAATATAATGTGTATACATCTAAGTAGCTGTGAAAGTGTGGTCTCATCAATATAATGGTGTCACCTCCATTCATTTCACTCCCTGTCTAGCGCTTGTGATTTTACTATTAGTTTGTTTTCAGACCCTCACTAATTCTACATGCATCATGCGCATGCAGTTGAAATGTTAAATATTCAGTACACTATCTGTATATAACTGGCATCATGTGTCAGTGATCAGAATTCCTGGCATTCCAAACTCTAATATGTCCCCTAGACATATCAAATCAATGTGGCACAGGAGGAAATAATTTACATTTTGAGTAGTGGGCGACACATCACTCTGCAAAATCCATTTGAGAAATAATTAACCTTCGCTTATCCCTGTATTAATTTTAAAAGAAGTGTGGTTCTTTACAATTAGCTCAAGTAATCTTCAATAATAAACCACAGGTTTTGGGGTAAATCCATTATGTGATTCAAAGAAGTGGATTTATACTCTTCAGTTTGGAATATTGGATTACACATTGTCATAATTTATTTCCCTGCCTTCAGTTACCAGAGGACACACTTAAGCAATGTCAGCTCCTCTCCCTCTCGCCCTGCCCAAGGGGGTCCAGTTCAGTTTAAGCGGTGATTTCAGACTGTTAATACCATTAATACACAGTCATCATTACTGTTGTTTTGTAAATCACCTCTTACATAGTTTTCTTACCACAGGCAAACAGTTAATGGAAAGTTGATGAAGGGTCTAGGCCCGAAACGTCAGCTTTTGTGCTCCTGAGATGCTGCTTGGCCTGCTGTGTTCATCCAGCCTCACATTTTATTATCTTGGAATCTCCAGCATCTGCAGTTCCCATTATCTCTAATGGAAAGTTCTCTTTGTGTTTGGATAGCTGCGCCAAATCCTATAGGATTGGCCCTTCAAATCTGAAGATGTCCTGATATAAATTCACAAACAATAAGATGAGGGAATTATTTTTGCTGCTTGCAATCTTTAAACCAATTTAACTTATCACAGAGGAAAATTTTGTGGGCTCCTGTTGGGCAGGAGACAAGAAGCCAGTAAGTCAAGCTCATGCCAAGATAACTTCCCAACGATGCCACCGTGAATTCTAGGCCAATACCTCATAGTGATGCCCTTTCAAAAGGAGTGATGTGGTATAGAGGCCATAGATAACCTGCACCAAGGTGAATATTCCCTCTGACTACAGACTGGGTCTCACTGACTTTATTTCAAATTCCCATCGCCCTGTCTGCTTGAATTAATCAAGTATTTATTTCACCATGAATCAGTTGGCACTCACATGAAGAAAAGGTTGAATCTTTGATGTTTGTGCTGGTTTTATTCATTGCCAGTCACATTGGCACCCTTGACTATTGGACTGACCATTTCATGCCCGATGCTAACGTCACCAACACTGGCTGTAGTCAAGGATATAAGCTTATCATCCTTACTCAGATCCAGAGTGGACAGGAGTGCTGCCTCAGAATTCAGCCTCTGTGCTCAGCATTTTTTCTGTAGATATAAGAGACATTTTGGCTCCCAATTATGACACATATGGCAGGTTGTGCCCACTGTGGTTCTGCAGAGGGTGTTCAAATGCAGGTAATGAGTGTCAGGGGTGATGTGTTGAGGAAGAAGATTATGATGCCAAACAGCATGCAGTGATAATGTTAGTTAGGCCACAGCTGGAGTACAGTGCACTGTTCTGGTCACCACCCTTTAGGAAGGATGTGCTTGTGCTCGAGAGGGTACAGAGCAGATTCACCAGGATTTCTAATCCTGCATGCAAGGCTGAAGGCCACTTGCTGGAAGATAGGATGACAACAGATTGATGACTGGCACAGACACAATGGGAAAATGGCTTCTTTCCCTGTGGTGAAAACTCTATGATTCTCTAAATTATTTTCTCCAGGATGTGGGAGCTTCTGAATGGCAGTCAGCTAAGTAGATAGACCATGGGAAATGCAGGGTTACAGGGACAGGGTAGGATGTGGTTTTTGAGTGGGATGCTCTTTGGAGGGTAGGTGTGGACTCAATGTGCTGAATGGCTTGCGTCCACACTGCAAGGATTCTAAGCAAGGAAATTAAGGACAGCATCAAACCTAAGGAAAAAGCACAAGATTACAGAAAGTTGAGCAGCAGGTCAGATGATTAGTCAGAATATAAAGAAAAGCAAAGAATGACTGAAAGATTAATCAAGATAAATAAACTACAGCGTGAGAGTGAGTTAGCTATAAATGTAAAAACAGATAGCAGGAATTTCTATACGTATTTAAACAGAAAAAGAGAGTCGTATTGGACTTGAAGTGTTAACTCTGTTTCTCTCTCCACAGATGCTGCCAGACCTGCTGAGTTTCTCCAAAATTCTCCCTGTTTCAGATTTCCAGCATCTGCAGTATTTTGTTGTTATTAAAAGAGCAAATGGAATCATAGTCAAAGAGTCATACAGCACAGAAGTAGTTCCTTATATCCAACCAGTCCATGCCATTCAGTAATCCCAAACTGAACCAATCCCACCTCCCTGCTCCTGGCCCATATCCCTCCAAACCTTCTCTCTTCAGGTGCTTATCCAAAACTTTTTTTAACTGTTTTAACTGTACCGGCATTCAGTACTTGCTCTGGAAGTTCATTCCACATGCACACCAATCTCTGTGCAAAAAAATTGCACCTCATCTTGTGTTTTTGAATCTTTTTCCTCTCACCTTAAGAAATATGCCCCCTAGTCTCAACTCAAACCTTCAATAAAGTGAGGGGTGTTTCTTTAGAGGATGAGAATGGGGAGTTGCAAATTATAAAGAAATGGCAAATATAATAAATAAATATTTTGCTTCTGTCTTCACTATAGAAGATATGTACAGTTTTCAAGAAATACATGTAAGTCAGGCGTGTGAAGGAAGAGAAGTAATTCGTCAAACTGTAAACACCAGGGAAACAATACGGATCAAACAGATAGAACTGTGGTTTGATAAATCTCTGAGTTCTAACAGACTTCATTCTCGGGTCTGAAAGAAGCCACCAATGAGCTTAGATGCACTGCTGTTAATTTTGCAAAATTCAGTTAACTCCAGAAATGTTCCAACTGGCTCTGGAGAGATGATGACATTGTGTTAATGCTACTGGGCTTGTGACCGAGAACCCCAGACTGTTTTGGAAACACAGGTTCAAATCCCACAATGGGTAGACAGTGAAATTTGAATTGAGTAAAAAGCTAGTGTAAGGATGACCATGTCAATTGTTGTAAAAACTAGCCTGGTTCTTTTGGGAAAGAAATCTACCTCTCTTACCTGGTCTGACCTACACGTGACTCCAGGCAAACGGTTGGAGTATAACATAATGTGGTTGACGCTTAACTGGGTTCAAGGATGGGCAATAAATACTGCCTTGGCAGGGATGCTCACATTCCACGAACAAATAAAAGACTGGAAAATGTTAGATATACAATTCAGGAAAGGAGGGGGGTAGAATGTAGGAAACTCCAGGCAAATTAGCTTGATATCTGACATTGGAAAGGCGTGAGATTTGATCATCAAGGCAGTTAGAGCTGGGCATTCGGAAGAAAAACTCAAGGTAATCAGGAAGAGTCAGCGTGGCTTTGTGAAAAGGAAGTTGAATTTGACCAATTTATCGGAACTCTTTGAAGGAGTAACATGCGCTTTTGTTAAACAGGACCCTGACACTGTACTTTGCAAGATTTCCGGAAAGAACTTTGACAAAGTTCTACCTTAAAAGTCATTGTTCGAAATAGGAGCTCAGTGTAAAATATTAGCATGGATAGAGGAGTGGCTGGCTGACAACAAACTGAGAATGTGCACAAACAGCATTTTTAAAAAATGTCAGCATGTGTGGTTCCAATGAAGTGCTGGGGCCTCAACATCTTCTCATTTATATTAATTCCTTCAGTGAGAGGGTTGAAAACAAGCTGATTAAATTTGCAGATGACACAAAGATAGCAGAGGGGGCGTGGAAAGTATGTTGTCAAGATGACAGAGCAAGAATGCAGATGAATATAGATCAGCAAAGTGAATGGGGAAATATACAGCAGATGGAGTACAATGTGGGAAAATATGGAGTTGTTCCCTTTGACAGGATGAATAATAAAGTAGAATATTATTTAAACGGTGAACAATTGCAAAATTCTGAAGTACAAAGTGTTTTAGTGCATGAGTCTCAAAAAGTGAGCTTGCAGGCGCAGCAAATAATCGAGGAGAAGGTTAATGGGATGTTAACCTTTATAATGACAGCATTGAACAGAAAGATAAAAATATTATTGGAGTGATTGTAACACCTGCCAGACCTAATAGAAACTGAAAGAACTGCAGATGCTGGAAATCAGAAACAAAAACAGAAATATTTGGACAGGCTCAGCAGGTCCGGAAGTATCTGTGGAGAGAAATCAGAGTTAACATTTTGGGTCTGGTTATTGTTCCTCAGAACCAATGGTAGCTATAAAAATATCAGTTTATATTCAGAAAATGAGGTGGAGGAAGTGGTAGGTGGGGATAGAGCCCAAGGAGAGGGAAGATCAGTTGGAGAAACAAAGGAGTGGAAAAACGATCAGCCAGGGAGAATGGGATATTAGGAACTGCAGATGCTGGAGAATCTGAGATAACAAGGTGTAGAGCTGGATGAACACAGCAGGCCGAGCAGCATCAGAGGAGCAGGGAGGCTGACGTCTCAGGCCTTGACCCTTCCTCAGAAAATGAAGATTTACACCTTGTTAGCCAGGGAGAATGAATAGCTGTTTGTAGACAATTGGTAGCGAATGGTGGGTGGTGTGTAACAGCCTGCATTGGCCTTCCCCATTGTAGAGGATATAGCGCTGTGAGCGGTGAATGCAAGAGCCCAGATTGAAAGTGTGAGGAAAATGCTGCTTCACCTGGAAGCTCTCGCTCTGTTTTTCTCTCTCCACCACAGAGGCTGACAGAGCTGCTGAGTGTCTCCAGCCCTTTCTGTTCTCATGATGAAAGGTTGGACAAACTGGGCGTTTACACTAGAGTATAGAAGAATGAGAGGTGATTTGATGGAAATCTATAAGATCCTGAATGGCATTGACAAGGTGGGTGTGGAAATGATGTTTCCCCACAGAAGTCAATCCAGAACTAGGGGCCTCTATTTTAAAATCAGGGGATGCTCTTTCAGAAGAGAGACAACGAAAACTTTTCTCTCTTTCAAATATGGAACTGTCTGCCTTAAAAGATGCTGAAAGGGCATCATTATATATTTGTAAGGCCGAGCTAGATAGGAGAATCCACATTATTCAAGAGTAACTAGGAATTTAAAAGGTCTAAAGGTGGATAAATCACCCAGATCTGATGGATGGACTACACCCAGAAATTGATTAGATTAGATTCCCCACAGTGTGGAAACAGGCCCCTCGGCCCAACAAGCCCACACTGCCCCTTGAAGCATTCCACCCAGACCTATCCCCGTATAACCCACACACCCCTGAACACTACGGGCAATTTAGCATGGCCAATCCACCTAACCTGCACATCTTTGGACTGTGGGAGGAAACCAGAGCACCCAGAGGAAACCCACATAGACACGGGGAGAACGTGCAAACTCCACATAGACAGTTGCCTGAGGCTGGAATTGAACCTGGGTCCCTGGTGCTGTGAGGCTGCAGTGCTAACCACTGAGCCACCGTACCACTTTAAAGCTGAAGAGATTGGAGAGGAGTTGGTGGTGATCTTTTAGGAATCAGTGGAGTCAGAGAAGGGTCCAGGGGACTGGAAAATGACTCATGTAACACCCCTGATTAAGAAGGGAGGAGGGCAGAATACAGCAAACTATATACCCGTTAGCCTGACCTGGTAAAATGTTAGAGTCCATTGTTAAGGATGAAATTGTAGAGTGCTCGGGTGTGCACAGTAAAATAGGCCTGAGTCAGCACGGCTTCATCAGGGGAGGTCACATCTGACAAATCTTTTGGAATTCTTTGAAGATGTAATGAGCAAGTTAGGCAAAGGAGAGCCAGTTTATTTTTGTCCTTCCAGAAGCCTTTAACAAGGTGCTGCACAGGAGGCTACTAAATAAAGTAAGAGCCCATGGTGCTAGGGGCAAGATATTGGCACGGCTTGAGGAATGGCTGATGGCAGAGGTCAGAGAATGGGGATAAAGGTGTCGTTTTCAGGATGGCAGCTGGAGTCTAGCACAGTTCCACAGGCGTCAGTGTTGGGACCACAACTATTCACGTTATATGTTAATGAACTAGTCAAAGGTACGAGGTCGATTAGTTTGTAGACGATGTAGAGATAGGTGGGGCAGGCAGTTTTGAGGAAGTAAGGAGGTTGCAGAAGGACTTAGACATGCTAGAAGAGTGGGCAAAATAGTGGCAGCTGGAACACAATGTAAGAAACTGTGAGGTTATGCACATTGATAGGAAGAATAGAGGCATAGACTATTTTCTAAATGGGGAAAAGGCTTCAGAAATGGGTCATTTGAAAGAGATAGTAGGAAATGCAGATGCTGGAGAATCTGAGATAACAAGGTGTGGAGCTGGATGAGCACAGCAAGCCAAGCAGCATGAGAGGAGCAGGAAGCTTGACGTTTCGGGCCTAGAGCCTTCTTCAGAAATGAGAGGTTATGCACGTTTGGCAGTTCAGAAGGCAAATGCAATGTCAGCATTCATTTCAAGAGGGCTGGAATACAAGAGCAGGGATGTGCTTCTGAGGCTGTAAAAGCCTGTGGTCAGACTGGAATATTGTGAGCAGTTTTAGAACATAGAACATAGAACAGTACAGCACAGAACAGGCCCTTCAGCCCACAATGTTGTGCTGACCATTGATCCTCATGTATGCACCCTCAAATTTCTGTGACCATATACATGTCCAGCAGTCTCTTAAATGACCCCAATGACCTTGCTTCCACAACTGCTGCTGGCAACGCATTCCATGCTCTCACAACTCTCTGCGTAAAGAACCTGCCTCTGACATCCCCTCGATACTTTCCACCAACCAGATTAAAACTATGACCCCTCGTGCTAGCCATTTCTGCCCTGGGAAATAGTCTCTGGCTATCAACTCTATCTATGCCTCTCATTATCTTGTATACCTCAATTAGGTCTCCTCTCCTCCTCCTTTTCTCCAATGAAAAGAGACCGAGCTCAGTCAACCTCTCTTCATAAGATAAGCCCTCCAGTCCAGGCAGCATCCTGGTAAGCCTCCTCTGAACCCTCTCCAAAGCGTCCACATCTTTCCTATAATAGGGCGCCCAGAACTGGACGCAGTATTCCAAGTGCGGTCTAACCAAAGTTTTATAGAGCTGCAACAAGATCTCACGACTCTTAAACGCAATCCCCCTGTTAATGAAAGCCAAAACACCATATGCTTTCTTAACAACCCTGTCCACTTGGGTGGCCATTTTAAGGGATCTATGTATCTGCACACCAAGATCCCTCTGTTCCTCCACGCTGCCAAGAATCCTATCCTTAATCCTGTACTCAGCTTTCAAATTCGACCTTCCAAAATGCATCACCTCGCATTTATCCAGGGCGTTGGGAAAATCACCAGCAGAGATATTATGCTCCTGCTGGAGTGTGAAATATATCTCTTCAAGTCTACTTATCATCTCCTTTTTCTTGAGTTCTTTCCCAAAAACAGCTGGCATCTCCTTCTTCAAATAACTGATGATATAGGCATGAACCTTTGCAAGCCTGGCTCGTTTGATGAGATCATTGAGTTTGCGAAGGGCAGCATTGCGAGGTAAACTCTTAATGTCCCTGAAGAGGTCTTCTGTTTCCAACTCAAAAAGTTTCCGATTTTCTGTAATCTGCAGAGGTTTGGACCAGAAGGAGCCAATGTAGACACGTACAACCTCTGGGGTGTCAATCACTTTGCCAAGGGACCACATCAATGCTCCATACACCCTCATGAGTTGCTGTGTATCAACTTGGTCTGCCTTGTTCAAGACAACTCGGATCTTATCATCTTGGCCTTTCAGTGCCTTGATAGCCTCAGAAAACTCATCAGATATATCCAACTTGTGAGCATCAAACAACAGGATGATACGAACAACCCTCTCAGCAAACCATCGCAAAACTTCTGAAAAGTCATAACCTCTGCTCATACGTTGCTTCTCCCCAGAGAGGATTCCAGGCGTGTCAATGATAGTTATGCTTTCCAGCACTTGGTTTGGAAGCTGAGCACACATGAATCTATTTAGAAAAGCATTCCCAAAGGAATTTAGCTTCCGAAAGGGCTTTTTGGGATCAACCACAAGCGCATTGCCAGGAATGATCCCCTCCTCTTGCCCATACATCACAGCAATGAAGGAATCAGTTGTCGGTTCAGGTCCAATCCTCATCCCAGGGAAGTCTTGTTCCAGTAGATATCTGATGAAGGTGGTCTTGCCGGTAGAGTACTGGCCGATCAGCAGCACCATGGGCTTGTTCTCGAAGTCGGCCTGCTCCAGGGCGGGCGAGTGGAAGTGATGGAACTGGTAGTAATCCTCCAGCGGGAGCAGCCTTTTGTTGTACAGGGAGCGCAGGCCCTCGGACACAGTGCTAAACACCGTGGAGTCCTTCCCGCGGGCCTCAGGACAGCCAGCTGAACATGGTGCCTCACCCCTTCCCAGTCTTTACTTCACTGACACAACGCACACCCGCATTCGCCTAGCGGCAGCAACACAGAACACCGGGCTAGGCCGGCCCCGTTTCCCTTAGCCCGCCCAAAGCCATGCCCAACCCCACACAGGCCTCATCCACATTTGGGCCCCATATGTGAGGAAAAGTATGCTAGCATTGGATGGGGTCCAGAAGAGGTTGACAAGAATGATCCTGAGGATGAAGGGCTTGTCATATGAGAAGTGGTTGAGGACTCTGAGTCAGTGCTCGATGGAGTTTAGAAGGATGAGGGAGGATTCTGATTGAAACTTACAGAAAGTCCTGGATAGAGTGGACATGGAGAAGATTTTGCCACCAGTAGGAGTGACTAGGACTCTGAGGGCACAGCCTCATAGCAAAGGGTTGACATTTTAGAACTGAGATGAGGAGGAATTCCTTCAGCCAGAGAGTGGTTAATCTGTGGAACTCATTGCTGCATAAGGCTATGGAGGCCAAAGCATTTAAGATAGAGTTAGATAGGTTCTTGATCAGCAAGGGAATCAAAGATTATTGGGTGAAGGGGGCGTGGGACTGTGATTGAGAAACATATTAGCCATGATTGAATGGAGAAACAGATTCACTGTGCCAACTGTTGTAATTCTGTTCCTCCATCCAATGGAATTCAGAACCAAATCAGATCCATCATGAATGACGCAGGGGGCTTGAGTGGTCAATTTGTGTGTTCAATGACAAGTGAACTGAGCAGAGATTAAACAAGATGCTCAAGGAATTGGAGAGTGGGGAGAGCCCTTGGAATAGGGATAGACCCCCCCCACCACAACCAAGATTGTAAGGGAGCAATGTTGCACAGGGAACAATGGGTGAGGATTGCCTCACTGTCACCGTCTGATGTGGGGCCAGGCTGAGGATTGAATTAGACCTGGTTGTGAGGGTACTCACAGTTGCTAGCTTTTCAGCCTTTGCTTCCATCCAACCCAGACCAGAGTGTGCAATATATCTCAGTTTCCTATCCATTGTAACTTTAGCAAGGAGGTCACTGTCCAATTCCTAACCAGCAGTCATAATGTGTCCATTCTGCAGCAGTGCTCTGTGCACCAGTTACTAACCACTGTTATGCAGTGCACAGCCCACAGGTACAGGTGGGTACCTCACTGGGCTGTGAATCCACCAACTATAACAAGGGTTCTCCATTCACCAACCATCCCACTTCTCTCTCACTGACCACCCCAGGGTCCACAGAGTGATAACAAAATCCACCAAGAACATAAACATGGCAAATTGAATGGATAAATGAAACCTTGACAGAGTGCCTGTGGGCATCAACAAATTGCCCCTCCCTCCTGCCTCTTGTGCCTGTTTGCTGCCTCCTGCTGGCAATCTCACACAGCAATACCCCCAGCAGCTGAAGCACGGCTGGGGGCAAGTTGATGAACCCCACTGGCACAGACATCAGAGCACCTTTGAGGAACTCTGGGCCCCTGTTTCAGACTGAAACATGCCAATCTGGGAGGCACCAAGAGCAGGTCAGTGTATCACATTCACTCTCCACTTCCCCAGTACACAAAAGCTGATGGAGGGTAGGAGGAATGAGAGTCTATAATAGTTTACTCCATCACGCAATCCATCCATTGACTCTGACTATACTTCATCTGCCTCGGAAAAGCTGCCAGCATAATCAAAGATCCCTCCCACCCTGGTGATACACTCGTCCACCCTCTCATGAGGTGAAAACATAAAAGTTTACATACATATATGACCAGATTCAAGAACAGCTTCTTCCTTTCTAGTATCAGACTATTGAACAGACATCTCAAATATTAATGTTGCACTTTCTCTCTCTCGGCACTTATTCTGTGGCTGTAACACTAGACTCTAAATTCTGCTCTGCTGCCCTGATACACTCTATGTAGTACAATCTGCTTGTATAGCATGCAAAACAACACTTTTCACTGTATCTTGGTACATGTGACAACAATCAAATCAAATCAAATCAAATCAATGAAGCTGTCTAAGGTGGCATTTTGTCAAGTTTGCGAGATTTCTGTTTGTGCCCCTTCTGTTTCTCTTGGTGCTTCAGTGGAAGATGGGACATTACAACCAGAGTCTACACCCTGACTATACCTGGAGTTTCCACCAACCCTGTGCTGGGAAAGCTGACCCTCTGAGCTCCACACAAAGCCAACTTGGTGTAGATTTGATGAGTGACTTTAAGGCCACATGTATTTTGAGATGAAAAATACAGTGAAAAGCTTCCACTGTTACCATGATCCAGAGAATCCCTACAGTGTGGAAACAAGCCATTTGGCCCAACAAGTGCACACTGCCCCTCCCAAAGAGCATCCCCCGCCCACCCTTGCCCTGCAACTCCCATATCTAATTCACCTAATGTACACATCCCTGGACACTATGGGACAATTTAGCATGGCCAATCCACCAAACCTGCACTTCTTTGGACTGTGGGAGGAAACTGGAGCACACAGACCACACAGACACTGGGAGAACGTGCAAACTCCACACAGATAGTCATCTTAGGCTGGAATTGAACCTGGGCCCCTGCCACTGTGAAGCAGCAGTGCTAATCACTGTGCCACCGTGCCACCCTTAACACTTGTGTCAGTGGTGCCATTTTGAATAGTTTAAGTATACTGATAAACAAAAATAGCTTAAGGAGAGTCTATAACGCCCTTCCGCCATTGCTTTGCCGCTGTCAGCACTGGACATGACCGTGTCGAAGTTGTCGATTCTTAGGCCCCATCTTTTTCACTGCTGGGTCTACCTCACCAATGTCACCTCTGCTGATGGAGCAGCTGGTATTGGGTGTTGTGCTCATCCCTCTGTCTGCACTCTCGTCGCAGCTGACAGAGTCCCTCTCTGGGCTAACCAACCACCTTGCCACTCCACTCATGCTTCTCCATGCTCTTCGATAGTGAAGCGTTTCATTCTACAGATACCTCAGCCGTACAGTGCAGACACCCCATCCCTCTCTTCACTCCTACCCCACCACCATTAAAATCTTTTGCAGTTGAACGAGTCTGTGAATTCTGTGGTCCTGCATCATGAGTGTGCTAAACACTGGCATCTGAGCATGAGAGCAACTGTCTCTGTTCCTACTTCCTCATTGTTCTCCTACTGTTCCATCACAGGCATGGATCTTAGACTCCTGAAAGGAAAAAGGCAGAAAGGTGTGAAGAGGTCGAAGGGAGGGTTGGTGATTGATGGTGAGAGGACTTAAGAAAGCCAAGCGTCCACTATCTGCAGCTTATAGTTCAGAAGGGAGTGCAGATTGCTGAAGGGAAGATGGTGTGCTAGTGGTTACCATGTACTAGGCTCCTAATTCAGAAGCCCGGCTAAAGTTCTTAAGGTTCTAATCCCATCACGGCTATTGGTGGAGTTCAAATTCAATTGATACATTTGGAATTGGAAGCTAGACTCAGGAAACATTCCTATGATTATTGTAACAACTGGTCTGGTTTGTTGATGTCCTTTGGGGAAAGGAAATCTGTACTCTTTATGTGGTTTGGCCTCCAAGTGTCTCCCAACCCATAGCAATGGAAATCTAAATCAGGAACAAAAGATCAGAGTTAACATTTTGGGTCCGGTGACTCTTCCTCACAATGAGATTCAGGAATGTTAACTCTGATTTTTTTCTTCACAGATGCTGCCAGACTTGCTGAGCTTTTCCAGCATCTTCTTTTTTTGTCCCATAACAATGGAGTTCACTCAAAGCCACCCCCAGAAATGGCTGAGTACAACACCATTTGACATTGTATGTTCTCACTCGAAAATGACTTTGAGACCATCTCCTGCTTCTGTTCCACTCCCAGTGCATCTCCCCTAGTATGCCCCCCGTACATGCATTTCCCCAATCAGTTCAGAATCCCTATCCCCAATCCAGATCAGACAGGATGCTGCACTGTTACTGACTTGTGATTTTCCTGATTTCTCCCCCAGGAGAAGGTCCTGCCAAACATGTCAGGTGCAGGAATTCTCACTGAGAGCAGTGCAGAGAAACTTCACAGAAGGCAGTACTGACTAACTTATTCCCACAACTGGACACAGTTTAAACATTTCATATCTCTTTGAGAAGCTATGGACTGAAGATAAGAGCAGGGCAAGTGGGTGAGAGGGTGGAGGGCAGTGGGAGAAGGAGTAGATGGTCAGGTGAGAGATGGGTGGTGGCAGGTGGGTGAGGGGGTAGACAAGCAGTTGGGAGATGAGGAATGGGGGAAGGTGGGAAGGGATAGAGGGGAAGATGGGAGTGGGTCAAGAGGGCAGGCAGCTGAAGAGGTAGGGGTAAGGTGGGTGAGTGGACAGGGGTAGGTGGGAGAGGGAGTGGGGGTGTAGGTGGGAGAAGGTTAGAAGGGCTGGTTGGAGATGGGGAAGGGTGCAGGTGGGTAAGGGGATAGAGGGGTAGGTGGAGGAGAAGTGTGGGGCAGACGAGAGAGGGCTTGGGGCAGTTGGATGAGTAGGAAGGGGGCAGGTAGGTGAGGATAAATGGGGCTGGTGGGTGAGGGGGTAGGTTGTCAGGTGGGAAAGGGGGAAGGGGTTAGGGGCCGGATGGCATTTGAGGGGGCAGCTTGAATGTGGCTGAAAGCGGGTAACAGTGTTGTTTGGGTTGAGGAGTAGTTGGCTGGGAGTAGGGAATGTTAAAGGAGCTCAGTCAGTTCGTGCGGGTTAATGAGGTCAGGGTGTAGAGAGTGTACAGTCAGGGGATTAAAGGGAATTCCAGGGAGTGGTCAGATGGCCTGGTGGATGGTTACCCAGGAGATTAACGTGGTTTTTACCGTTCCATGTTTTCTTCCTGGATACCTAGCTAAGTAAGAGAATTGGAAACACCACCCCCCCACCCCCGGCCAACCCCGCCAACCCACCAACCTTACCAAAGACTCCAAATTGACCTCAGATTTGGAGACTTTTCTAGAAGGTTCCGGATGGAGGTAACCACCCTTTGGAAGGTTATACTTCCCAGGTAGTTACAACATCGTCGGTCTGTCAGGACATCCAAGGAGGTTGAGAGACATAACTTTGGGATTGATGCGTTTTCCGGTTATCCAGGGCCTTGGAGCTCTATCACCCAATATTCCAGACATTGTATTCATAGGATTTGGATATTCTCCTTGCCAGTTGTCATGAAACTAAGTAAGAAATCTCAATATTAATTATAGTCAGAAGGTTACAGAGTTATAATTAAATTCTATCTATATATTAATGATTAATTAAATTGAATCCAAGCAATAAATCCATATATGAACACCCAGTGTAGGTGATTCTAAATAATGCATTTTTTTAAAGATTATCCATAGAATAAGGATGCTGCTGATTATGACAGGATTTCTTATCCATCTCTAATTGCTCTTGAACTGAGTGGCTTGCTGGGTTATTCCGGTTAAGAATCAATCCCATTACTGTGGGTCTGGAGTCACTTGTAGGTTGGACCAGGTAAAGTTGGTCAATTTCCCTCCCCAGAGGGTTGTTATAAATCACTCGCCCAACAATCTAACTGTGCGACGATCATTATCAGTGGGACCAGTGTTTCATTCCCAGGATTATTAACTAACTGCATTTAAATTATTCAGCACCTATTATGAGATTTCAACTAATTTATCCAGCATTTTGTCTCACTTGCCCAGTAACATAAGAATTCTGCTCACTTCTTCACAGAAATCAGCCCCGCCTTGCTGTGTGATCAGTTTTCAGTACTGAGAACTATCTATCTATCTGAGTGGATTGGTAATCTGGTCAAATCTGTCATCTGTCTGTGTGCGTCTGTAATCTACCTTTACAGATCTATAATCTGTGTGGGTCTGTAATCTATCTTTATAGATCTGTAATCTGTCTGTGTGGATCCGTAACCTGACTGTGTGGATCTGTAATCTGTCTGTGTGGGTCTGTAATCTGCCTGTGTGGGTCTGTAATCTGTCTGTGTGGGTCTGTAATCTGCCTGTGTGGATCTGTAATCTGCCTGTGTGGGTCTGTAACCTGTCTGTGTGGGCCAGTAATCTGTCTGTGTGGGTCTGTAATCAGCCTGTGTGGATCTGTAATCTGTCTGTGTGGGTCTGTAATCTGTCTGTGTGGGTCTGTAATCTGCCTGTGTGGATCTGTAATCTGCCTGTGTGGGTCTGTAATCTGTCTGTGTGGGTCTGTAATCTGCCTGTGTGGATCTGTAATCTGTCTGTGTGGACCTGTACTCTTTTTGGGTGGATCCGTAATCTGTCTGTGTGGGTCTGTAACCTGTCTGTGTGGGTCTGTAATCTGTCTGTGTGGGCCTGTAATCTGTCTGTGTTGGGTCTCTAATCTGTCTGTGTGGATCTGTAATCTGTCTGTGTAGGTCTGTAATCTGTCTGTATGGGTCTGTAATCTGTCTGTGTGGATCTGTAACCTGCCTGTGTGGATCTGTAATCTTTTTGGGTGGATCTGTAATCTGCCTGTGTGGATCAGTAATCTGTTTAGGTGGATCCGTAATCCTCTGAATTCCAGCCAAAGAGTAGTGTGATCCCAGGCATTCAAGAAACAGGAACATTTCCAATGTTCCTCTCCAACATTTGGAGTTTATACTGTGAACTCTCGATAAACATTTCAGTGTCACTTTAAATTATTCATGTCACTCCCTGCACATTGTATTGAAATGTGTTATTTTAAACCTTCTCCTGTCACCATACAAATAGATTTGAGTTCTCCTGCTACAATCTCCCCTCATTACTGGGGCACAAGCTCTGAAACTGATAAATATTTCAGAGGATGATGAATTTTCCACTGGTCTAATGTGATGTTTATGTTGAATTTTATCACAATGTTTGTTTTAACTTTCGATTCATTAAGAGACTGGTCTTTTTCGACATTGAACCATACATTTGGTATTTAAATCAACCCTGAAGGAGCTGGTAAGGGTTGGGTTTGGGTATGGTTTGGGCTGGGGGATAGTAAAATATTAGTAGTAACTTGTTATTTCCTGGCCCCATGATAAAGATTAAACTTCTAGAAACTATCAAATGATGAGCTGGTATGATAACATATCTCAGACCATTATAATCCACCACAGAAGGGCTCAGTGAGAGAGATGGGTTGCCAATTCCAAACTCAGCTGCAGGAAACTGGTTGTGGCGAACTGCAGGTGTCATTACCACCTCCTCAAGGGGCAGTTAGGGACGGGCAATTAGTGCTGGCCCAGTCAGCGACGCCCACACCTCAAAACTTAACTTAAAAAAGGAAGATGAAAGATTTTGAGTATTGCGGAAGAAAGGGACATGTTTCCAAAGTTTTTTTGCCTTCCACTTATCATGACATCAAGTAGGACTCTTGCCAGAAGCAACATGTGTTCACGAGAAGGGACCTGTCCTCTGCAGACTAAAGACCCTTTTCCTGAATGACACAAAAGTGTGGGTGACAACCTGGTTCATTCCCCATTACAATGCCTTTACCAATCAGAATTCATGCACCAATCAATCAGCATCCCGTTTTCCTGCAGCATGAATTGCAGTTCCCTTTGACATTTGGCGTTCTTGCGCATGTATCCTGACGAGGTCAGGGTGAAAAACTTCAACAGCATGTCTCTTTGTCCACAAAACCCAAGTTCTCTATTACCGGGCAACTGTGAAATATTTTATAAGTGAAATGTATACAATTGAAATCAAAAGATCATAAATCCAGTAGAGAGAAAGAGATTAGGGAGAAAGCCATAATAGGAATTAGTATTTTCTCCATTTGTCAATGCAGTGGAAGGAAATCTAGTTGAACACATGAGGAAGAGCGAGGAATAGAGAGATGAGAGCGTGAAGAATAAACATAGACCAACAGGACAAAACCCACAATGTGTCTAATTCTTCACATCATCAGATTGGCCTTACTCCAAAAAAAGGGAGTAATTAGAGGGGGAGTGCAGGTAAAGTGCTTTTCTTTTATTTTCATGTCTTATTTGTTTTTTTATGATCTCAATGTTATCGTTACTCCTCCTACTTGTGTCTGTCACTGCTATTTGGCCTTCAAAAGCCCAATTCTGTCAGGGATTTGACACCGACAGCCTCCCAATCCCACAGACCAGCTCAAATCATCCACTATTCCATTCACAGCATCTTACAAGTTTTCCTGGCCCGTGTCCCGTCTTCAAATCCTTCCAGATGTATCCATTGGATGAAAGAATGAAATAGTCTATAAAGCATCTTCCCGATGAAAGGGGGAAACAAGTCATTGAATTTCTTGTAAATTGCCCAGGTAAGTGCAGAGTGGAAAGCTTTGACAGCATTTGGGGTAGAGTCATCCATCTGTTTTATGGACAGTAGTGAGAGCCATTTTGCACTCAGAATGCTCCACAGTGACTAGTAACCCATTTTACGTGTCCAGCAATGCTTAATGTGACTGACTTCAATAGAAAGAAAAGTTGGGAGGGAAATAAAATGGGCATATTGATCTTACCCAATAATTCAGCCAAGGCCCCTCAACAAGACGAATGGGCCACTTATTCTGATTTTGATGGTAATAACCGTCGGCCAGATACCATGGATAACGCCCCACTTTTCTAGAAATACTCTCATATGATCCTAGCAGACCACCTGGAAGGACCAATGAAGCCTCACTTTGACATGTCCCACACGGAATCTTCTCAAAGCCCGTCATCTGACTGAGCTTGCTATCACCTCCTCTCACTTCCCCACTGGCCTCAGTGAAGAGTCAAAGAATTTTGCTTCACTTCAGGCTGAATATAAGTGCAAGTTATACATTCGCTGTTTAACCGAGTACCTGAAAGCTAATATTGTCTCGGAGTGTCACTGAGAAAAGACCCATCTCGTTGAAGGTTTTCATCTTGCACTCATCCATTTCCATGAGCAAGAAATACAACAGGCTTTAAATTGGCATTCTTGCAAATTATCCTTATGACTGCAAAAAGAAAAGTATTGATGAAAACATGTCTTTTTTCAAGTTCTATCCTGCTGAGGACAATTTGTACTTCACAGGAGTTAAGCTATTCCTGAATCTGGGATAAATTTACTGTGGTAATACGATGTCATTTTCAGCATCACAATGATAGTTTAACATGGAGCTGATGAGACTGTCCTGGGAGTGTAATCTGCCATTAAGCTGGAGGTTGAAGATCCCAATAGGCACCAGTGGAAGGACAGTGTCACCTTCAGAAACTAACCCTCACCCAATGGATCAGCCAGTTGTGTGGCTCACTGCTACCCATGGGATGTTAGTGGCATGAAACTGATCCATTGTCAGCGACACTTTGAAACTCTTCAATTAAATAAGCAACCACAAGAGTCTCTCACAGTGACATCAATGAATATTTGTCAGTGAGACTCTCAATAGATTATAGACAAATGCAGTAGAAACACAGAATAACAATGAGAAGACAGGTTTGGGTAGTGTTGCAGAACAGAGAGACCTACGTGTTAAGATACATAATTCTTTGAAGTTGCATAGATGGGGTAGTTAAGAAGATGTTTAGCATACTTGCCTTCAGTGCTCAGAGATTGAGCATAGGCGTTGAGATGTTATGTTGAGGTTGAAGAGGATATTTAGTGAGGCCTCTTCAGGAGTATTGTGTCCAATTCTGGTTGCTGCATTATAGGAAGGACATTATTAAACTGGAGATTGTTCAGAAAAGATTTTCCAGGATGTTGCAAGGAATGGAGCTTAAAACATTGAGAGGTGACCTTATATGGGTTTATAAAACCATGAGGGGTTTGGATAATTTGAAAGGCAGGTGCCTTTTCCCTGGGTGGAGGGTTTTGAAACTTGGAGACGCATTTTTAAAGTGAAAGGAGAAAGATTTTAAAATGACATGGGGGCAATTTTTTTAACACAGGGATTGGTTCAAGTGTGGAATGAACTTCCAGAGTAAGTGGAGGATGCGGGGGCAGTCACAACATTTAAAAGACAGTTGGATAAATACATAATAAATATTGCTTGGAAGCATATGGGCCAAGTGCAGGCAGTGGGACTAATTTATTAGGGAATTATCGTTAGCAAAGAGTGGTTGGACTGAAGGCTCTGGTTCCAAGCTGTATGACTCTATAAATCTATGGCCGAATAGCTGACTGCTCTGAGGAAGAGTCATCCAGACTCAATATGTTAGCTTGCTTTCTCTCCATGGATGCTGCCTGACCTGCTATGATTTCCAGTGTTTTTTTTGTTTTTGGGGCTATTCCTATGTTGCTGTTTGCTTGCAGATCCTTTTTCTTGGCTTCTGTTCTCATCATCAGACAATGAACATGCTGAACACTGTGTCAAACAGTAGATTATCTCACCTGGATTGTCTGTTTATAAAAATGTCATTTACATTGTCAGTCATGGGGCTGGATAAATCATCATTCAGAAAAATCTCAAAACTGTTGTGAGACTATGTGTTGCAGAGAACCAATGGATTTGACATTACTTTTCTACCAGAGACAACAGTGTGTGTTTGAGGGAGAGATTAGGACACTTTATTTTGCACAGAAAATTTTAAGGACAAGAGCCAATGATGAAAGCAGAATTATAATAACTTTGAAATGGAGAGCAGATAAATATTTGAAACATTAGCAAATATTGGCAGTGTTTGGGATATTTGAATAAATGGGCAGATCTTTCAGAACGGAAGTGATCTGCACAATGACCATAACCAAACTGTTTTCCCGGGCTTTGCCTGAACCTTCCTTGGCCACGAAGCTCGGAGTGGGAATTCAGGAGCTTTATCTACCCACCACAGGACCTCCATCCTCTCTGTTCACAACATGCTGCCAGACCCGCTCAGTATTTCTCGCCTTTTTTTAATCTGTTTCTGTTTCAGAGTCAAGTCAGCTGCAGCACTTTGCATCTCGGTTTAAGATGTGAGGCTAAATGCATTCTCCCAGCATAGGCACCACTGAAAGGAAAGGCAAACCAGAACAGGGTTTTTATTCACCTGTAGAGATGGGTGTGACTGGGGGTTGGCCAGAATTTATTGACTATCCCTGAGTAGCTTGCTAGGTCATTTCAGAAGGCAGTTGAGAGTCAAACGTATTGCTATGGATCTTGATTCATTTGTAGACTAGATCAGGTAAGGACAGCAGAATTTCTTTCCTGAAGGAAATTAGTGAAACGGATGTGTTTTTGTTTCTGACAATCGATGATCATCATCAAACTCTGTATTTCAGAATTTCATTGAATTTGAATTCTATCATCTGCCGTGGTGGGAATTGTTCCCAGGCACCCAGGACATTAGCTGAGTTTCTAGACTAATTGTCCAGAGATAATATCACTGGGCCATCATCTCCCTGTTAGAACATAAAACATTGAACAGTACAGCACAATACGGGCCCTTCAGCCCACGATGTTGTGCCAAACTTTTACCCTAATCCTAAGGTCTATCTAACCTCCACCCCCTACCTTATACTACCATCCATATGCCTATCTAATAACTGCTTAAATGCACCTAATGAGGCCGACTCCACTACCCTCTCCAGCATTGCATTCCATGCCCCTACCACTCTCTGAGTAAAGAACCTACCTCTAACGTCTCCCTGTATCTACCTCCATTCACTTTAAAACTATGGCCCTTCATAATAGCTACCTCCAGCCTAGGAAAATGTCTCTGGCTGTCCACTCTATCTATACCTCTGATCATTTTGCACCCCTCTATCAAGTCACCTCTCATCCTTCATCATTCTAAAAAGAGAAGTCCTCGGTCTCTCAACCTTTCCTTATAAGACCTTCCCTCCATTCCAGGCAACATCCTGGTAAATCTCCTCTGCACCTTTTCCAACACTTCCACATCTTTCTTGTAATGAGGTGATCAGAACTGGACACAGTACTCCAGATATGGCCGAACCAGCTTTTTGTATAGCTGGAGAAAAACTTCACGACTCTTGAACTCAATCCCTCTATTAATGAAAGCTAACACACCATACGCCTTCTTAACAACTCTATCCACCTGGGTGGCAGCTTTCAGAGAACTATGGATATGAACCCCAAGGTCTCTCTGCTCCTCCACACTGCCAAGAATCTTTCCGTTAACTCTGTATTCTGCTTTCAAGTTTGTCCTTCCAAAAAGAAATCACCTCACACTTTTCAGGGTTAAACTCCATCTGCCACTTCTCAGCTCAGTTCTGCATCCTATCAATGTCCCTTTGTAACCTAGAATAGTCCTCCACACTATCCACAACACACCCCACCTTCGTATCATCCGCGAACTTACTAATCCACCCTTCCAGTCCTACGTCCAAATCATTTACAAAAATCACAAATAGAAGAGGATCTAGAACAGATCCTTGTGGTACATCACCCATAACTGAGCACCATGTTGAATATTTTTCGTCCACTACCACATTTTGTCTTCGAAGGGTCAGCCAATTCTGAACCTAATCTGCCACATTTCCTCCTATTGCATGCCTCCTTACCTTCTGCATGAGCCTACCATGGGGAACCTTATCAAACGCCTTACTTAAATCCATGTATACCACATCCACTGCTCTATCTTGATCCACGTGTTTGGTCACCTTTTCAAAGAATTCAATAAGGTTTGTGAGACATGATCTACCCCTCACAAATCCATGCTGACTATCACGAATCAAACTGTGCCTTTCCAAGTGACCATAAATCCTATCTCTCAGAGCCCTTTCCAATAATTTGCCCACCACTGACATAATACTAACTGGCCTGTAATTTCCAGGGTTATCCCTGTTTCCTTTTTGAACAATGGAATGACATTTGCCTCTGTCCAACCTTCTGGCCCTATACCTGTGGACAGTGAGGACAAAAAGATCATTGCCAAAGGCCCTGTGATCACATCCCTCGCTTCCCATAGAATCATTGGATAAATCCCATCAGGCCCGGGGGCTTATCTATCTTCAACTTCCTCAAAATTCCTAGTACATCTTCCTCCTCTACAGAAACCTCCTCTAGCCTACCAGCCAGTTTGACACTGTCCTCCCCTGCAACTAGGTGCCTGTCAGTTGTGAATACCGAAGAAAAGTATTCATTAAGGACCGCTCTAATCTCTTTAGGCTCTATGCACAAATTCCCTTTACAATCCTTGATTGGCCCCACCCTTTCCCTGGTCATTCTCTTATTCCTCATGTACGTGTAAAAAGCCTTGGAGTTTTCCTTGATCCTATCTGCCAAAGTTTTCTCATGCCCACTTATAGCTCTGCTAAGACCTTTCTTCAGCTCCTTCCTGGCTAACTTGAGCCTTTTCCAATCCTTGTTTCCAAAACCTTACATAAGCATCCTTCTCCCTCTTAACCAGTTGTTCGACCTCTCTTGAGAACCAAGGCTCCCTCAATCAACCGCATCTTCCCTGCCTGCTAGGGACAAACATATCGAGCACACGCAGAATGCATTCCTTAAACAATCTCCACTTTTCTATAGTGCTCTTCCCTGACAACATCTGTTCCCATTTTGTGTTACCCAGTTACCCATTAATGGTAGGGTCCTGAGGAGTGTTGTTGAACGGAGACTTGGGGGTACAGGTATGTAGTTCCTTGAAAGTGGAGTCACAGGTAGACAAGATGGTGCAGAAAGCATTTGGTACACTTGTTTTTTTTATTGGTCAGTGCATTGAGTACAGGAGTTGGGACCTCAGGTCATAGCTGTACCAGTCATTGGTAAGGCCACATTTAGAGTCCTGCATTCAATTCTGGTCGCCCTGCTGTAGGAAGGATGTTATTAAACTGGAAAGGGTGCAGAAATGATTTATCAGGATGGTCCTGGAACTGGAAGGTTTGAGTTATAAGGACAGACTGGTTGGCCTGGGCCTTCTTTTACACTGGAGCATAGGAAGATGGGGGAAGACCTTACAAGGGCTTTTAAAATCATGACGGGCATAGATAAGGTGAATGGTAAAGGTCTTTTTCCCCAGAGTAGGGGAGTCAAAAACTAGAGGGCATGGGTTTAAGGTGAGAGGGGAAAGATTTTAAAGGGACCTAATGGGCAGCCTTTTCACACAGAGGGTGGTGCATGTATGGAATGAGCTGCCAGAGGAAGTGGTGGAGGCTGGCACAATTACAACATTTAAAAGGCATCTGGATGGGTAAATGATTAGGAAGGGTTTAGAAGGATATGGACCAGATACAGGCAAATAAGACTTGAACAGTTTAGGAAAAATGGTTAGTATGAAGGAGTTGGGCTTGTTTCCATGCTGCATAACTGTATGAGTGGCAGTTTCAAGTGTGTTCTATTTTCTTCTATTCTAGATCCCCATCGCCATGAACATCTCATCCTTCCTCACCTACGACGAGCCAACGCTAAGTTATTGCGGAGCGCATCAGGGACACCAGGCTCATAAACAGTACAAAGTTCAACCCCAGGAGGACAACGCGGGAGACACCCACAGGGAGGCTGGGACAGAACTGAGCACAATAGCCACAGTGACATGCTCTGTCAGTCAAATCTAGGAGGACTGTAATGGCCTGGCCCGACTTGACACTCCTCAGTTTATTGCCATCCACAAGAATGAACTCAATGAGGGCAGTAGGCTATTGATAAACACTGAGGGTGCCAAGGCATAAATCATTACATAAATGCAGAGTTCCCGCTATCAGAGTTCAAACAGAAGGCACTGTCAACTCGACTGACTCCCTTTTTTTGCTGCAGTTTGTACTGACTTTATCTGTGGAGTATTTTTTAAAAGCAAGAAAGCAAAGAGCTTGTACAGATTTTATTCTGGGTCCTTGTCTTTAACAACCCACCTGTATATACTTGAACTATTTAACATGGTGTAAAGATACAGTATTTTTCATAAAGAACATGGTTTGAAATGACAAAAAAAAACTAAAATAGCTAATGTCAGTCGTGCACTTATTTTGAGCTTGTTCGCCTTTGGTGTCAGTGGAATTGGAATGCTAATTGAAGATTGTCTTGTGTTATTTAAAGACTGTTCCTTAAAGGAGATCCTTTTTTGTAAAAAAAAGAGATAAATAACTGTTGCTTTCATTTTTTAGCCAGTTTTCTCTGCAACACTGACTGAAAAATGCAGAGTGCAGATCACAGTCACTGCACAGTGGTATTTGTTTTTAAGTGTATGTGGTAATTACACCGAACAAGAATTATTCAGTGATCGTTTATATGTATTTTATTAACCTCAGCTGGAAAATGTAATTGGCTATTTAGCACTTCTCAACAGACTTATTATGAGTTTCTCTAACAGGAAATTGGGATCTAGTTAAAATTTATCCTTCTGATGCAACTTAGAAATAATATGCAACAATTATAAATTTTCTAACATTTAATGTATGGTAGTCTTGTAGAATTTGTTTGTGGGTAGTCAGGGTAACAGAGTTGGCATGGCCTGGTGTGCACGGTCTTCTATCTATTCCTAAAGTGGAGCTGAGAAACTCAATGGATTGTTATCTTTCCACTGGGAGTTGGGATATCAGGTTTATGGGTAACGATGGTAACTTAGTGGTTTGCATCGCAATCCCACCCTCAAGCAACTGTCTTTGTGGAGTTTGTCCATTCTCCCTGTATCTATGTTGGTTTCCTCTGGCTGTTCCAGTCACCAACCCCCCCCCCCCCCCCCCCAACTCCACACCCCCATCCAAAGATGTGAAGGTTAGGTGGATTGACAATGGGATATGCAGGGTTATAGGATAGTTGAGTGGGCCTGGGTGGGATGTTGTTGGGAGGGTCAGTGTGCGCTGAATGGCCTGCTTCCACGCTGTGGGGATTCTAGATGTTGGTGATGCCACTTTTGGAATACTGCATTCAGTTCCGGCCACCCTACTACAGGGAAGGATGCTATTAAACTGGAAAGGATGCAGAAAAGATATACAGGGATGTTGCTGGAGTCGGAGGGTTTGAGCTATAGGAAGAGGCTGAATAGGCTGGGGCTATTTTCCCTGGAGCTTCGGAGGCCGAGGTGTGACCTTATAGAGATTTATAAAATCATGAGGGTCATAGATAAAGTGAATAACCAAGATTGTTTAGCCAGAGTAAGGGGTGTCAAAAACTAGAGGGTATAGGTTAAAGGTGAGAGGGGAAAGATTTAAAAGGGACCTGAGGACAATATTTTCACACAGAGGGTGGCACGTATATGGACATAGCTGCCAGAGGAAATGCAAAAGACGTTTGGACAGGTACATGAATAGGAAAGCTTAGAGGGATGTGGGCCATGTGCAGGCAAATGGAACTAATTCAGTTTGGGTAACCTGGTTAGCATCGACAAGTTGGACTGAAAGGTCTGTCTGCATGCTGTCTGACTCTATAGGGCACAAAGTGAATCACCTGTCCACGAGTTATTTCCCAGGTGACATGGCCCGGATACACAAGTCAAAATGCGCCAGCTCCCATCTTCCTCCATCACCAGTGCTCAGAGAAGGGGAATCACTTTGCAAAACTACCATTAACTGACCAGAATACTCGGGGCTTCATTTGTTCTCAGGACCATCCTTCACCATCACTGTACAAGATAAAGACTCTAATTCATGATGTGCAACCATGTGCTTCAGAGCAAACAGCGGTAATGACAATGCAAAGACTGTTCTGCGTCAGCTCACAGTTAGATAGTAGCACGCTTGCCTTTGGAGACAGAAAGAAGTTGTCACTTTAATCCAATTATAATTCATAATAAAGCATTCCAAATTAATACTTAATTGCACTCTTGCCCTTTAAATCAATTAAAGTACCTTCCTGTATAAATATTGATTTTCCCACGGCACACATTACGTTAAGCCAATTATTTTCCCAAAGCATTTTTCCCTTTAAATCTATTATTTCCCAGAGTGCACTGCTTCCCAACATGTTGCCACCGTGAACCCATTGCGGTGATTGCTGTGGGCGTTGGAGGAGACCTGTGGGAGCTGGTAGGGGTACGCACTGCAGGGCTATTTTTAACACGAAACACAACTTATCATTGGGAGCATCAGGACAACAGCCAGGCAAAGGTGGCTCAGTTAGCCCACTATTTATTTTACAGTTGCTGGGATTTGAAGGGACCTTGCGATGTTAAGCACTCAGCCAGATCTTCAGAGCCATTGCTGTAGCAGCGTTCATAATTTCATAATATTGGCTCTTGACCCCAGGGAGGGGATGCAACATTCCAATTTGGAAACTTTGCTGTAGCATCTTCCCCTTTACGTCAATTATTTTTCTTATAATACCTTCCCTGTCTAAATCAATTATCTTCTCATTGCACCTGCCCTCTTACATGAATTATTTTCCCAACATACTTTGCCTCTAGGCTTCATATGAGGGTAATTTTTTTTATATTCCAGTACCATCCCAGCCAAGACCTTCCGCTGTTCATCCTCGCGCCAAAACCTATGGTTGAGATATCTTGATTTGTTTTTAGCTCTTGTGGCACAGCAGTAGTATCTCTGCCTCTGGGCCAGAAGGTTTACAATTCAAGTCCCACCTGCCCCAGAGGTGTGTTAAAGCATACAAAAGTAAAGTCCTGCAGATGCTGGGAACCTGGAAAGAAATTCATAGAGTGCTGGAGAAACTCACTGGCAGCATCTGTAGAGAGAAAAACAAAGTTAACATTTCAAGTCCAGTATGACTCTTCTTCAGATCCGAAGGAGCTCTGAAATATTGACCCTGTTTCTCTCTACACAGATGCTGCCAGACCTGCTGAGATTCTCCAGCATTCTCATTCTCTGTCATAACACATCCAAGCAGAATTTATATTTCTTAACAGTACTTTCTGCATTAAAGTATAGTAATGCTCACTGTGGCTCAGCATTGATATTTCTATCATTGAGTCAGATAGCCGGGAGTTCATGACCCATTTTAGAAATGTGAGCACAGTTTTGAGACAGGTCCCCTCACTACATTTCTGAGTAAGTGCTACACTGTCAGAAAACTTGTTTCTATGGATTAGGCATTAAATGGAACACCCAGTTATATGTTTTGAAAAAGAGGTGATGGGTATATATCAAAGTTCCATACGGAGTCTTGCTGTGTATGATGGGATGCCATGCTTTCTTCAAGACAACAACAAAATTCTTGTTAAATGTACGTCGGTTGAAACTTATTCCAGCCTGCCAGGGTGGATCGGCCGATTCCTGACAGTAGGAAAGCTGTCCCCAATTAATTTGGGATGGAAAGTTCCCAATGCTGGAACTACTAGCCACTGATAACAGGTTATTGATTACACCTCGCTAATGATCCAAAATCAGTTCTCCTGTCTACGTGACCGCGGTTTCAAGGTGGGCCTATAGTCTGACACTCTGCGTCTGATTGAGAGAGCCAACATTGCAAAGGGGCGGCCGAGGAAACCGTAAGTAACTAGCTCCCTGCCCTCACCTGCCTGCCCAATGGACTGTGCCATCACCCCCACCCATCACGCACTTACTCACCTGGGGCCCCTTGCTGATGCTGGTGGCTGCATTCGCAACAACCACCTGGTGTCTGCTGACGGTAATGCAGCTGATAGCTGCAGCGCAGCGATTGCCACCCGCCTCGGATCTCTGCCCAGGTATGCCTAACACAACTAGGGACTGACACGCAACTTCACAACTGATGAGAAAGACCCTCTTTCCCCTTCCCAGGCTCATTAAATCATGCCTGTTATTTATTGTTAATTATTCAGAGATCAATGCAAGTTTATTTTAGCAAGTTCTAACCTACTTTCTCCTCCACTCTGAATGATGTGGACCCAATCTGATTATGGAGGTAATGTTTAACCCTTCAATAACAGTTGATGCCCTTTGTTATTCACAACTTTAATAATCTGTATATTCTTCCTTCTGAAGTTTAACATTTGCAGGAAGACCACGCAGATGTGAAAGTTCAGCACTGGAATGAAGAAGAGCGACTGGTGCTGAAAATAGACTCCTGGAGAGCACCACTGAGGTGAAAATCCTGGAGGTATTTCAGGGAGTGCTACAATTAGCAGAAATGTTGGGACCTTTGTGAATGAATGTACATACCCCAATAACTTTAGCTTTCCATATTTGTGCTTGGAGGAGATACTGATTCACAGCTGGAGATGTATGGGGTTCACATTTGAGCAGCATGGTGGCTCAGTGGCTAGCCACACAGTGCTAGGGACCCAGGTTCGACTCCTGTGTCGGGCAATTGTCTATGTGGAGTTTGCACATTCTCCCCGTGTCTGTGTCAGTTTCTTCTGGGTGCTCCAGTTTCTTCCCAAAGACTAAAGATGTACCACTTAGGTGGTTTGGCCATGCCAAATTGCTTGTAGTGTCCAGGAACGTGCAGGTTCGATAAGTTAGTCATAGAAAATGCAAGGTTACAGAGACTGGGTGGGATGCTCTTTGGAGGGGCTGTGTGGACTTGATGGGCTGAATGGCCAGCTTCCATACAGCAGGGATTCTGTGACTGTATGGTATCAAAAGTCCCAACCACTTTCACACTCTCCACAGGAACTGGAAAGGACACGTTTGGCTTGTTTTCAGTAGCAATTGGTCCAAATATTGCACTGATTTGGCAATACTGCACCTCAATAGGCAAGCCTCTCAAATGAGCCAACAGAGCAAAGGCATTTACTCACCCTTAAACCCAGCAATGCTCCAGCTGAACAATGAATCAATTAAGTTGCCTGGTGTATTCTGGAGCGTGCTTCTTTGCCATTACTTGGGGAATATGCAGTTGGCATGCTCAACCCAATTCAAACATCCCTTCAACTTGGAATTGGCAGACTGCCCCCGGGCCTTCACAGCATAGGTGGTGAGGAGGGGGTGGTTTAATGGAGGCTGCTAAAGTCAGGAACGGTTTGTATTTAGTTCACTGGTATTTAGAGGTGGAATGTCATTTGTTCAGCGTTGTGCCATCATGTTTGAAGGACAGCTGTGTTCTTTGCTGAGTACATGGAAGGACCACAGGAGAAAGCTCACATGGGGTGTTCCACACCAGGCACGGTGAGTCAGTGTGCTGGTGTGGTCTGTAGATTGAGGCGGGTGCACATGGTGGTTGGTGGGGAGGTGTTGGGGGGATGTAGATGGAGCAATGGAAGAATAGATGGTTTCCTGTGTGGTCAAGAGGTGGGGTGGGGGCGAACGGGCGGTAACATTCGAACAAGGTAAGAAAATGAGAAGCCTAAAAGATAGTGTCAGGACGGGCCACTTGTGGACCTATCTCAGAATCCTCAGTGAAGATCTTTAATGTCATCCATAACCTTTCCATTATACCCACCGGGAATGTTCTCACACAAGATCACATCCTATAGCCTTCCTCATCATCCACAATGTCTCACACAATTGGGATGGCTCAGTGGCTCAGTGCTTAGCACAGCTTCCTCACAGTGTTAAGCTCCTGGATTTGATCCCACTCTTGGGCAACATTTTAATTTACACTACTTACCTGCCTGTGCAGAGTTTTCACATTCTCCCCGTGTCTGCGTGGGTTTCCTCCAGGTGCTCCAGTTTCCTCCCACAGTCCAAAGATGTGCAGGTTAGTTGGACTGGCCATGCTAAATTGTCCCTTAGTGTCCAGAGATGAGCAGGCAAGGTGGGTTAAGAATTGGAAAGGCAGCATTACAGGAATAGGGTGGGTCTGAGTGGAATGCTCTTCAGAGGGACGGTGTGGACTCAATGAGCCAAATGACCTGCTTCCACACTGTAGGGATTCTATGATTCTACGAATATCCTTTACAATGCATAGCAGGAAAAGGCAATTGAGTCTGTGTGTCCCACAGAGAGTTGAGTATGACACTGGACAGTACAATGAGCATTCAGTACAGAGGAACCTAAAACATTGGTTCTTCCACAAGAATTGTCTCAATCTCATTATACCTCTGCCTCACTGACTAAGCTAGACCCAGCAAATAATGAACAAATCGATGCCGAGGTCATGAAAATAATTTACATGTAAAATGCAAGTTTGATAAAAGTCCGAGCACAGCACCCATGTGCTGTCCTGTTTTGTGTTAATGTCAATGGAGTTAAACCAGGAAATTTGTGCCAGTGATCCACAGCCTCATTGTTTCTTGAGGAGACTCTCACTTCACCCTCCCATATGGCCCATGTCTCTGGTCCGTGCCACTAGCACTTTACATTGTAATTTGCATTATTTACCGTTCATTTACACAGGCATTTTCAAGAGGATACAGTGGTAGTTTCGCTGGACCCATTATATAAAACCCCAGGCTAATTTTCAAAGGGACATAACCTCATTGTGACTGTGCACTGATTCGCCATAGACCCACCTGGTTCACTAATATCCTTTAGGGAGGGAAGTCTGCCATCCTGAGCTGGTCAGGCCTACACGTGACTCCAGACCCACGGCAATGTGGCTGACACTAAAAGCCCCTGTTGGCAGTTAGAATCATAGAGGCATACAGCACAGAAACAGACTCTTTGACCCAACTTGTCCATGTTAACCAAGTTTCCCAAACTGAACGAGTCCCATTTGCCTGCATTTGGCCGATTTGGCATTTAGGGCGGCACAGTGGCTCAGTGGTTAGCACTGCAGCCTCACAGCGCCGGGTTCGACTCCAGTCTCGGGTAACTGTCTGTGTGGGGTTTGCACATTCTCCCTGTGTCTACGTGGGTTTCCTCTGGGTGCTCTGGTTTCTTCCCACAGTCCAAAGATGTGCAGGCTAGGTGGATCGGCCATGCTATATTGCCCGTAGTGTTCAGGGGAATGGGTCTGGGTGGGATGCTCCAAGGGGCAGTGTGGACTTGTTGGGCCGATGGGCCTGTTTCCACACTGCAGAGAATCTAATATCTCTCTAAACCTTTCCTATTTGTGTACTTGCCCAAATGTCTTCTGAATGTTGTAACTGTACCTGCACCTGCCACTTCTTTTGGCAGCTCATTCCACATATGAACTCCCCGCTGTGTGAAAAAGTAGCCCCTCAGGTCCCTTCTAAATCTTTCCCTGCTCACAGGGGAGGCACGGTGGCTCAGTGGTTAGCACTGCAGCCTCACAGCGGTAGGGACCTGGGCTCAATTCCAGCCTCGGGTAACTGTCTGTGTGGAGTTTGCACGTTCTCCTCATGTCTGCGTGGGTTTCCTCCAGGTGCTCCAGTTTCCTCCCACAGTCCAAAGATGTGCAGGTTAAGGTGGATTGGCCATGCTAAATTGCCTGTAGTGTTCAGGGGTGTGTGGATTATAGGGGGATGGGTCAGGGTGGGATGCTGCAAGGGGCAGTGTGGACTTGTTGGGCCGAAGGGCCTATTTCCATACTGTAGAAAATCTAATCACCTTAAACCTCTGCCCTGTAGTTTTGAAATCTACTCTCCCCACCCCATCCCCGCCTGGAGAAAAGACCTTAACTATGTTCCTCCTAATTTTATAAACCCCCACTAGGTCACTCCTCAACATCCAACTCCACCGGGGAAAATAGCCCCAGCTATTCAGCCTCACCCTCTATCTTAAACTCTCTAACCCTGGCAACATCCTTGTAAATCTTTTCTGAACCCTTTCACGTTTCACAACATCCTTCCTATAGCAGAGAGGCCAGAATTGTACGCGGTATTCCAAAAGTGGCCAGACCAATGTCCCGTACAGCCCCAGTATGACCTCCCAATGCCTATACTCGCTGCACTTCTTTTAGACCCAAGGTGGGTTGATAGTTGAGAAGCAAGGAGGGATGAATGGTGATCATGGGAAATAGGTGGGAATCTGGATTAATCAGCCCCGTCATGACTTTATTAAACGATACAACAGTCTCGAGGGCCGACTCCTGTTCTAGCTTGTGCACTGAGACAATTATAAGAGAAAAAAAATCTATAATTTGGTGGCGAAAGCATTCTTACCAAGGTACCTCTGTCTTTAAAGGATAGCAGCACTGAGAGGTAGCATGTGAGAAACATACCTCACCCCGTAACCCAGGGATATGACGCAGAAACATGTTTGGGTCCTTGTTCTGAGGAGGCTTCAGAATTGAGCCTTGTATATTCATTTATTTCAGCACCCCCCTTGCCTTTGAACAGCCACCTCTTCCCTCCTGCCCCCAAATTCTCCTTCTTTACTGTATCAAATACGAATGGTGCCCTTGGTTTCTAAAACGTTAAATGCATCCAGAGAGAGAGGAAGAAAGTTAAAGAAACAGGAGCTATGCGGAATAGGTCAAAAGGGAAGAGAAAGATGGTGACATTTCCATAATTAGACCTTTGAGAGAAAGGATGAAATGTGATGGATGAAATTAGTGGAGAGTTTGTGGCAAAAGGGACTTCTTAACAAATACAGAGAAAATGCAAAGACAAAAAGGCAGGTGCAAAGATTTGACGAAGGCAGCAGGGCCTGTGTGACCAGCATCAAATCAGAGAGACTGCAGTGGTCTCCCTGGGGAAAAGAAAAATGCTTCTTACGGCCCCCTCCTCCAATTAATGGGGTGTCTCATTGACACAGTGGCATAGTCACACAGATGGACCATCAAAGAACTAATTAGTACACAGCCCAAAAGGGGCGAGAGATGGAGAGATAGCCAAGCACAGATTGTGCTGAGCCAAGCCAGCTTCATCAGAAGTTATGCATCAACTGTCTCAATCTGCTGTAGATCAAACCAAATTACTAAACTCTTCGAGCAGAGGGAGCTTAGGAAATGCTAACAAGTCTGTAACATTGCATATGCTAGAACTGCATGGTAGAGTCTGTTTTCCAGGGGAACAGAAACAGTTTTAATTGACAGGCTGGATGGGATTTTGAGAAGCAGGGGAAGGAGAGGTGCAGGGAAAATGGTTAGCAGGAATAGGTGGGAAGGTGGAGCACTCAGACTCAAACAGAAGCCTCCAGGCCCAGAATTAGGGACATTGCCACTGCAACACAAGCTCACCACAGATGGCCCAGTGATTAGTTGGTTCAACTGTACAGAACCTGATGCCCCGAGTGCCTGTTCCTCTGCCCCAGTGTCCCAGTGACTCAGTGTCCCAAGGTCCGAGTGTCTCGGTATCCCAGTGTCTCAGTATCCCAGAGTTCCAGTGTCTCAGTGTCCCAGTGACCCAGTATCCCAGTATTCCAGTGACCCACTATCCCAGTAGCCCAGTGTCCTAGTGCCACAGTGTCTCAGTGGCCCAGCATCCCAGTGTCCCAGTATCCCAGTGTCCCACTATCCTCTTGTCTCGGTGTCCCAGTATCCCAGTGACCCAGTATCCCAATATCCCAGTGTCCCAGTGCTGCAGTGCCCCAGTATCCCAGTGTTCCAATGTCCCACTCTCCCAGTGTCCCAGTATCCCATTGTCTCAGTGTCCCACTGTCCTAGTATCTCAGTGTCTCAGTGTCCCAGTGTCTCATTTTCCCAGTATCCCAGTGTCTCAGTGTCCCAGTATCCGAGTGTCATATTGTCGTGCCCCAGTATCCCATACTCACTTACACACAAACCTCACACAGTGCCCTCTTGGACACTCTAACACAGCACAGAGTGGGCAGTGCTGGGTGCACTGTGGGGAAAGGACAGGGGATGTGAGCACAAGTGTGAGCAGGGACAAGACTGGGGGAGGGGGAAGGAAGAGCAGGAATGTGAGCAGGTGTGTGAGTGGGAAAGAGAGCTTGAGATCGAGCAGGACTGTGAAAAGGAGTGTGAGCAGGAGTGTGAAGCCTAGTGTGTTCCAGAGTGTATAAGGGTGTGAACATGACTGTGAGTGAAAGTGTATAAGGGCGTACACCAAATTATGAGCAGGAATGTATAAGGATGTGAACCTGATTGTGAGCGGGACTGTATAAGGGTGTGAAACAGATTGTGAGCGGGAGTGTATAAGGGTTTGAAACAGGTTGTGAGTGGGATTATATAAGGGTGTGAACACGAGTGTGAGCTAGAGTGTATAAGGGTATGAACCTGATTATGAGCAAGACTATACATGGGTGTGAACCTGATTGTGAACGAGTGTGTACATTGGTGTGAACCTGATTGTGAGTGGGATTGTATAAGGGTGTGAACCTGAGTATGAGCAGGAGCAGACAAGTGTGTGAACATGATTGTTACGGGGAGAGCACAAGGGCATTAACCCATGTGTGAGCGGAAGTGTACAAAGATGTGAACAAAAGTGTGAGCGGGAGTGTACATGTGTGTGAACCCGAGTGTGAGCAGGAGTGCAGAAGGGTGTGAAACCGATTCTGAGCGGGAGTGCACAAGGGTGTGAACTCAAGTGTGAGCAAAGTGTACAAGGGTGTGAACCTGGGTGTGAGCAGAGTGTACGAAGATGTTAACATGTTTACCTGAGTGTGAACAGGAGTGTTTATTGATGTGAACCTGTTTGTGAGCAGGAGTGTACAAAGATGTGAAACGGTGTGTAAGCTGGAGTGTATAAGTGTGTGAACCTGATTGTGAGCAGAAGTGTATAAGGGTGTGAACCCGGGTGTGAGCGGAGTGTACAAGATTGTGAACCTGATTGAGCAGGAGTGAATAAGGATGTAAACACGAATGTGCGCAGGAGTGTACAAGGGTGTAAACACAAGTGCGAGCGGAGTGTATAACAGAGTGAACCTGATTGTGAGATGGAGTGTATAAGGTGTGAACCCAGGTGTGAGCGGAGTGTATAAGTTTATGAAACCAAGTGTGAGTGGGAGTGTATAAGTGTGTGAACTTGGGTGTGAGTGGAGGGTATAAGGCTATGAACACAAGTGTGAGTGAAGCATATAAGAGTATGAACTTGACTGTGACGTGGAGTGTATAAGGATGTGAACATGTGTGTAAGTGGGAGTCTATAAGAGTGTGAACCTGATTGTGAGCGGAAGTGTATAGGGTGTGAACCTAAGTGTGAACAGGAGTGTACAAGAATGTGAACTGGATTGTGAGTGCAAGTGTATAATGGTGTAAACTCAAGTGTGGGTAGGGCTCAAAACAGCGATGTAACAAGCAATGTGAGCTGGTGTGTGAGCATTTTGTACAGTCACTGTTCATTATTCTGTCATTCTTTTTTTCTTAGAGCTCAAACCCTCCATTCCCAGCAATATCCTAGTAAGTCCCTGGGAGGAGCTGCATCTGCATTTGGCTCACCAGAGTGGTATTTTGTATGCTGGCGATGTGTTGTGGTATAAACGAGGCATTATAGTGGGTTGTTCAGCTTACTCATTTATTATCTGTCACCCCACAGTTCAAACGCTGCCAATCCAACACAAAACATCTCTGGATGGAAAAGATTCACTGCATTTAACAAAGTATACAGGGATTAACTTTAGCCCAAATTCCACAGTACTACAAACAGTTTTACAGATAACTGACAAAATGTGCTTTTCTGAAGAAAATTGTTGAAGATAGCGCAGTCAACGTTAGCAATCAGCGTGGGTAGCAGTGATATAACATTTTGGGCAAATCTACTTTTCAGGTCTATTCCTGATATTAAATTAGATTCTGATATTAAATTAGCAAATACGATTTTACAACATGAAAAGCAACTGCTCAGAGCTCATTAATTGTTTTTGTTTTCATAGAAATATAGAAAATCGGTGCAGGAGTAGGCCATTCAGCCCTTCGAGCCTGCACCACTGTTCAATACGATCATGCAATTTCATTATCCCACTCCCACTTTCTCTCCATACCCCTCGATCCTTTTAGCCACATGCCCAGCTGCTCTTGAAGAGATCCAAAAAACTGGCCCCAACGGCTTCTTGCGTAGAGAATTCCACAGGTTCAGAACTCTCTGAGTGAAGAAATTCTTCCTCATCTCTGTCCAGAAAGTCCTACCCCTCATTCTTTGACCTTTTCATTTATTTATGGGGTGTAGGCACCACAGGTTGGGCAGTGTTTATTCCCCATCCCCATTTGCCCCATGAGAAAGCGGTGGTGAGCTGCCTTCTTGAAACACTACAGTAGAGACACCTTCAGTGGTGTTAGGGAGGGAGCTCCTGAGAGCTTTGAGAGTGCAGCCAACAGGGCATGCATTAGATTCCAGGAGTGAAAGACCCTCCAGGGCCAAGGCTAAAGTTCCAGGTACAAATGGCTAGAAACTACTCAAAAGTGGAGCAGTGCTCTACACAGAGGAGGTTTTGTTTTTGTGAAGGTGACATCTCCTCCAGAGAGCTGAGGGGGAGAAGCAGAATCGAAAATGCAACTCTAAAACCATCGACAATCCTAATTAATTGACGAATTTCACCTAAAGTGCTCTTCATTTTCCTGTTGGGCAGGCTTTGTCAAATTGCAGGTTTTCTCGTGTCACAAAACTCCCAAATCAATGAATACCTTTCCCCTTCAGGACTGATTATCTTTAGTCCATGATGTACTGAGACTTTTCCCTTGAAACTCCGATGAGCTCCCAAAGGTGGCAGGAATTCTCAAAGACTCCAATTGGAGCAACACTGAGTTTGGAGGGAAGGCAGATGAGGGTAAGGGAATTGGATAGCTGTGGGTTTGGGGGTGGAAATATAGAGGCCAAGAACAAATTTATCCACAAGGGCGAATGTTTGAACTTGTAAACAATAAATAATCAAGAATTTAAATACTACCATTCAGATTCAAACACATAGACACACCCTACGCACTGACATCAGCGCTCCAACACACAGTGCACAGTATGTAATAACAGTGATGGTTGGACAGTTGGCTGGAATGTTGCCTCACTTTCACAAGGCCTGCCAAATTAATTGCCAATCAGGTACTTAACTGGACAGAGAGAGGTCCTCAGTGGGAAAAGGGCCCATGGGGCAATAACCCAGATTGTCCCCCTGAGAGCTGCCCTGTCAGAGAGCTGGTGGCCCAATCAAAGACTGTTTTTGGGCGTTGCGTCAATGACGGCACAACTGGTGAGAGGGGTCAGGGAGGGAGACAGTCCACAGGGTAAGAGACCTGTCTCAGAGTGAGGTTCATGTGGAGACAGGGAGAGTCAGATGGTGATTCTCAGTGGAACACTCTGCCCAATGCTGGTCCCTTGATCGAAATCCAACAGAGTTTCAACAAGTGACCTCCAGAGACCAGCGAGTTCCTGTGGCTGGGCTGACTTTTCACGCTTCTGTCCTCAGCCTTTGCTGGTTAGATACATTCCTATAAGTAAACCCATTACCGATAATCTAATTTGTTACAGTTTTCTTATGATATCAATGTTTTGTACTGTGGTTAGGAATTCAACACGGTTAAAAACCAGAGATTGCACATTTTGGAAAATGAAAACAGGATGTCTGTCTTGAAGTGAAGGCTTTGTGACAGGGAGGGAATGTGTTAACATTGCTTGCTGAACACTGTTGAGTTGGGCAGTGAGTAATTGGGTGCCTTCCTGTTGCCACCACAGACTGAAGGGCAGTGTCCAGCCTTGCTCCAGATTAGATTCCCTACAGTGTGGAAACAGGCCATTCGGCCCAACAAGTCCACACCACCCCTTGAAGCATCCCATCCAGATCCATTCCCTATAACCCACACACCCCTGAATACTATGGGCAATTTAGCATGGCCAATCCACCTAGCTTACTCATCCTTGGACTGTGGGAGGAAGCCGGAGCACCCAGAGGAAACCCAAGAATGTGCAAACTCCACACAGACAGTCGCCTGGGGCAGGAATTGAACCCGGATCCCTGGAGCTGTGAGGCTGTTGTGCTAACCACTGAGCCACCGTGCCGCCCACAATGAGGGTTCTATGAGGGTTGAGCTCTGTGAGTGGTGGCATGGTGACTCAATGGTTAGCAATGCTGTCTCATTGTTCCAGGGCCCAGAGTTCAATTCCATCCTTGGGTGACTATCTGTGTGAGGTTTACACATTCTCACTCACCTGCTCAGGTTTCCTCCCACAGTCCAAAGATGTGCAGGTTAGGGTGGATTGGTCATGCTAAACTGCCCCATGGCATCCAGGGACATGCAGGCTAGGTGGATTAGCCATGGGAAATGCAGCGTTATAGGGTAGAGGGTGGGTTTGGGTGGGATATTGCTTAGAGTATTGGTATGAGCTGAATGACCTGCTTCCACACTTGTGTAGCTGCTGCTGTTTGTTCCCGGAGATATGAACTCAGGCAGTCAGATAACAGCAAAAATGTGTTTTTGGCTAGCCCAATGAAGTTGAGCCATCTGCTCCCTGGGAGGGCTAATAGCATTGTGGGTTAGGGTCAGGCCTGCTACAGTTCAAGAAGGCAGCTTAGTCGAAGAAGGTGAGCCAAAGGCAAAGATCAACCACCATTGTTTAGAACAGTTGATGGACAGAATAGTCCACTCTTACTCTTCTTTCATATGTTCCCCATTCTGTCGACATACCCACAGTTCCCTTTGGAGACCATACTTCCCCTTCCCCAACAGGCCAACAGTGTCCCAATCTCAGTTCTGACTTTAATAGGATCAGAGCCTGCAGCTGAGTGAGTGTTCGCCTGAAACCAGGGCCAGTTCACCTTCCAGGCTTCCGTCTGATAGACCAGACTGGTCCAACCAGATTTGTGACACAGCCTGCTGTGAGACTGCAGGTGACCTCTGACAGTGATGGATCAGAGCTTGGAGCATGTTGTGTACTCGGGGAAATAGACTGGGTGTCGGGGCAGTAGTGCGGAGGTGAAATACAGTGACCGCCTGGGTCTGGGGTAAGAGGATGGTGATGTAGGGGAAATCTCAGAGCATAGACGAAGGCCCAAATTTCAGGACGTGGCCCAGAAGACAACTCCTGGCTCACAGGGAAGCCAGGGTAGATAGAATACACTTTCCTTCTCCCTGAGTGTTGGTGGAACTTTGCTGAGCACCAGCTGAAGCAGCAATGCATAACAGTAGCGCTTCACAGTATTTGTCAAACTATTGGCCAAAGAGAAATAATTGCTTACAACTCATGCATTCAAAGCACTTTTAACTAACTGGCCTTATCTAGTGATTCTTCAATCTTGTCATTGTTAATTACGGTGCTTGTCCGGTGGAGCTAAATCTCTTCAGAGGTTTTAGTCAAACCATTTTGCTCGCAAAATTATCAAACTCATAAATTTCTTCCAAACTGACCCCAGGTTAGAGTTAAGGCTGATGTTTAGGATTAGGGTTAGAGTTACAGTTAGGTTTAGGGTTAGGGTTAGGGTTAAGGTTAAGATTAGGGTTAGGTTTAGGGTTTAGGATTATGGGCTAGGGTCAGGATCAGGGTTAGGGGTAGAAAGAAGTCGGGTTATCCCAGGCTCAGACAGCAATAGGGGTCAGAGTTAGGGTTAGTGTTTAGGGCCAGTGTTTGGCTTCAGAACTTAGGGATAGGATTAGGGCTAAGGTTCAGTGTTTAGTGTTTAGGGTTTAGTGTTAGGGTTAGGGGGATGGTTTGACTTAGGGTTAGGGTTAGGGTGAGGGTTTGACTTAGGATTAGCGTTGGGTTAGTGTTATCTCAGGCACCAGCAGCGGAGCTAGCTTTAGGATTAGTGGTAACATTTAAGGTTAGAGTTTTCTCAGGCTGAGACAGATTTGAGGTTAGGGTTAAGGTTAGTGTTAGGGTTATCTTAGGTTCAGACAGCAGCGATAGGGTTAGGGGCTAGGTTTAAGATTAAAGGTTAGGGTTAGGGCTAGGGTTTGCATTTATACGAGGTTTAGAGATCGGGTTATCCTTACGATTAGGGTTAAGGTTAAATTAAGCGTGAGAATTCGGGTTAGGGCTAGGGATATGTTTTCAATTAGGGATAGGGTTAGGGTTTGGGTTAGGGTTATGTTTAGAGTTAGGGTGAGGGTGAGGGTTAGGGTTGTGCTAGGGTTTGGGGTAGGGTTAGGGTGAGAGTTATGGTTAGGGTTAGTGTTATGGTTAGGTTTAACGTTGTGTTCGGGTTCGGGCCAGGGTTGTGTTCAGTGTTAGGGTTAGGTTTCGTGGTTGGATTAGCCTAAGGGTTAGCGTAACAGTTAGTGTTAGGGTTAGGTACATGGTTAGGGTTAGGGTTAGGGTTAGTCTTACGTTTAGGGTTAGGTTAAGTTTTACATTTAGAGTTAGGGCTATGGTTAGGGCTATGGTTAATGTTAGTGCAAGGGTTGGAGTTACGGTTATGCTTAGGATAAGGGTTAGGGTTAACATAAGGGTTAGAGTTAGTGTTAGGGTTTAGGGTGAGGGTTAGAGCAAGAGTTAAGGCTAGGTATGGGGCATGGTAATGTTTAGGGTAAAAGTAAGGGTTCGTGTTAGGATTAAGGTTAAGGCTAGGGTTAGGGGTACAGTTAGAGTTATTGCTAGGATTAGTCCTGCTTGGCCTGCTGTGTTCATCCACTGCTTGGCCTGCTGTGTTCATCCAGCCTCACATTTTATTATCTTAGAGTTAGAGGTTAGGTTTTTGGTTAGGGTTAGTGATGGGATATGGTTAATATTAGGGTTACCTTTGGGGATAGGTTTAGGTCTAGGGTTAGCGTTAGGATTAGGGTGAGGTTTAGAATTAGGGTTAGGGATAGTGTTAGCACCTCTGTTAGGGTAAGGGTTAGGGATAGGGTTAGGTGGTTTTTTTTGCATTTTGGGTTAGATTTAGTGTTGCAATTAGTTGTATGGTTACTGTTAGGGTTAGGGTTAGGATTCGGGTTATGGTCAGGGAGATGTTTAGGGTTAGGCTTAGGGTTAGGTTAAGGGTTAGAGTTAGGGTTAGGGTTCGGACTAGCGTTAGGGTTAGGGTCAGCGTTAGGGTTAGGGTAAGCGTTAGTGTTAGGGTTATTGTTTGGTTTAGGTTTAGGGTTACAGTTAGGGTTTAAGTTAGGTTTAGGGTTACTGTTAGGGTTAAGGTTAGGGTTAGGGTTAGGGTTAGGTTGAGGGTTCGGGTTAGGGTTAGTGGTAGGTTTAGGGTTCGGGTTAGGGTTAGCGATAGGGTTAGGGTTAGGGTTAGGGTTAGGGTTAGGGTTAGGTTGAGGGTTCGGGTTAGGGTTAGTGGTAGGTTTAGGGTTCGGGTTAGGGTTAGCGTTAGGGTTAGAGTTAGAATTAGGTTCAGGGTTAGGATTAGGGATCGGGTTAGGGTTAGGGTAGGTTTAGGGTTTGCATTCGGGTTAGGGTTAGTGTTAGTGTGAGGGTTGATTTTAGAGTTTGGTTTAGGGTTAGGGTTAGGGTTAGGGTTAGGGTCGGGTTAGTGTTGAGGTTAGGGTTTGGGTTAGGGTTAGAGTTAGGGTTAGGTTTGGGGTTAGGGTTAGCATTACATTTATTGTTAGGGTTAGTGTTAAGGGTCGGCTTAGGGTTAGGGATAGAGTTAGGGTTATTGTTAGGTTTAGTGCTAAGGATAGAGTTAGGGTTAGGGTTAAGGTTAAGGTTAGGGTTAGCATTAGAGTTATGGTTAGGGTTAGTGTTAGGTTTGGGTTACAGTTAGGGTTAGGGTTAGAGTTAGGGTTAGGGTTAGGGTTAACTTTAGGGTTAACATTAGGGTTAGCATTGTGGTTATTGTTAGGTTTCGTGCTAAGAGTAGATTTAGGGTTTGTGTTAAGGTTAGGGTTAGTGTTAGGGTTAAGATTAGGGTTAGCGTTAGGGTGAGGGTTAGTGTTAGGGTGAGGGTTAGTGTTAGGGTGAGGGTTAGGGTTCAGATTTGGGTTAGGGTTAGGGTTAAGATTAGGTTTAGGTTTAGGGTTCGATTTAATGTTAGTGTTCGGATTAGCGTTAGAGTTAGGGTTAGGTTTAGGGTTCGGGTTAGGGTTCGCGGTAGGGTTATTGTTAGGGTTAGGGTTAGCGTTAGGGTTAGGGTTAGGTTTAGGGTAGGGTTTAGTGTTTTGGATTAGGGTTAGGGTTAGGGTTGGGGTTCAGGTTAGGGTTTGGGTCAGGTTAGGGTTCGATAGGGTTAGGGTTAGGATTAGGGTGAGGGTTCGGGTTAGGGTTAGTGGTAGGTTTAGGGTTCGGGTTAGGGTTAGCGTTAGGGTTAGAGTTAGGATTAGGGATCGGGTTAGGGTTAGGGTAGGTTTAGGGTTTGCGTTCGGGTTAGGGTTAGTGTTAGTGTGAGGGTTGGGGTTAGGGTTAGGGTTAGGGTTAGGGTTAGGGTCGCGTTAGTGTTGAGGTTAGGGTTCGGGTTAGGGTTAGAGTTAGGGTTAGGTTTGGGGTTAGGGTTAGCATTACGTTTATTGTTAGGGTTAGCGTTAAGGGTCGGGTTAGGGTTAGGTTTAGGGTTAGGGTTATTGTTAGGTTTAGTGCTAAGGGTAGAGTTAGGGTTAGGGTTAAGGTTAGGGTTAGCATTAGGGTTATGGTTAGGGTTAGTGTTAGGTTTGGGTTACAGTTAGGGTTAGAGTTAGGGCTAGGTTTAGGGTTAACGTTAGGGTTAGCATTAGGGTTAGCATTGTGGTTATTGTTAGGTTTCGTGCTAAGAGTAGATTTAGGGTTCGTGTTAAGGTTAGGGTTAGTGTTAGGGTTAAGATTAGGGTTAGCGTTAGGGTAAGGGTTAGTGTTAGGGTGAGGGTTAGGGTTCAGATTTGGGATAGGGTTAGGGTTAAGATTAGGTTTAGGTTTAGGGTTCGATTTAATGTTAGTGTTCGGATTAGCGTTAGAGTTAGGGTTAGGTTTAGGGTTCGGGTTAGGATTAGGGTTATTGTTAGCGTTAGGGTTAGAGTTAGGTTTAGGGTAGGGTTTAGTGTTAGGATTAGGGTTAGGGTTAGGGTTGGGGTTCAGGTTAGGGTTTGGGTCAGGTTAGGGTTTGAGTTAGTGTTAGTGCTCGGGATAGGGTGAAGGTTAGGGTTCGGGTTAGTGTTAGGGCAATGATTAGGCTTCGGTTTAGGGATAGTGTTAGGGCAACGGTTAGGGTTAGGGTTATGTTTTGGGTTTTGTTTAGGATTAGGATTAGGGTTAGGGTTAGGCTTAGAGTTCGGGTTAGGGTTCGGGTTAGGTTTGGGTTAGGGTTAGGTTTGGGTTAGGGTTTGGGTTAGGTTTAGGGTAGGGTTTCGGGTTCGGGTTAGAGTTCAGGTTAGGGTGAGGGTTAGGGTGAGGGTTAGAGTTAGGGTTATGTTTGGGGTTAGTGTTAGGGTTAGGGTTAGGGTTAGGCTTCCGATTAGCATTACATTTACTGTTAGTGTTAGGGTTTGCGTTGTGCTTAGCATTAGGGTTCAAGTTGGTGTTAACGTTATGGTTGGGTTCGGCTTAGGTTTAGGGTGAGGGTTAGGGTTAGGTTTAGGGTAGGGGTTAGGGTTACGGTTATCGTTAGGATTAGGGTTGGCCGCGATAGGGTTAGGGTTAGGGTTAGGGTTAGAGTTAGGGCAATGGTTAGGCTTTGGGTTAGGGTTATGTTTCGGGTTTTGTTTAGGATTTGGGTTATGGTTAGGGTTAGGGCAACGGAGAGGGTAATGTTTAGGGTCATGTTTAGGGGTTTTTTAGTGTAGGGGTTAGGGTTAGCGTTAGGGTTTGGGTTAGGGTTAGGGCAAGTGTTAGAGCTAGGGTTAGGGTTACGGTTAGAGTTAGATTTAGGGTTCTGGTTAGGGTTAGCATTAGGATTCGGGTTAGGGTTAGGGCAAGTGTTAGAGTTAGGGTTAGGGTTAGGGTTAGAGTTAGGGTTAGGGTTCTGGTTAGGGTCAGCATTAGGGTTCGGGTTACGGTTCGGGTTAGGGTTAGGGTTAGTCTGCGATAGGGTTAGGGTTAGGGTTAGGGTTAGGGTTAGGGTTAGGGTTAGGGTTAGGGTTAGTGTTAGGTTTGGGTTACAGTTAGGGTTAGGGTTAGAGTTAGGGCTAGGGTTAGGGTTAGGGTTAACGTTAGGGTTAGCATTAGGGTTAGCATTGTGGTTATTGTTAGGTTTCGTGCTAAGAGTAGATTTAGGGTTCGTGTTAAGGTTAGGGTTAGTGTTAGGGTTAAGATTAGGGTTAGCGTTAGGGTAAGGGTTAGTGTTAGGGTGAGGGTTAGGGTTCAGATTTGGGTTAGGGTTAGGGTTAAGATTAGGTTTAGGTTTAGGGTTCGATTTAATGTTAGTGTTCGGATTAGCGTTAGAGTTAGGGTTAGGTTTATGGTTCGGGTTAGGATTAGGTTTATTGTTAGCGTTAGGGTTAGAGTTAGGTTTAGGGTAGGGTTTAGTGTTAGGATTAGGGTTAGGGTTAGGGTTGGGGTTCAGCTTAGGGTTTGGGTCAGGTTAGGGTTTGAGTTAGTGTTAGTGCTCGGGATAGAGTGAAGATTAGGGTTCGGGTTAGTGTTAGGGCAATGATTAGGCTTCGGTTTAGGGATAGTGTTAGGGCAACGGTTAGGGTTAGGGTTATGTTTTGGGTTTTGTTTAGGATTAGGATTAGGGTTAGGGTTAGGCTTAGAGTTCGGGTTAGGGTTAGGGTCAGGTTTGGGTTAGGGTTTGGGTTAGGTTTAGGGTAGGGTTTCGGGTTTCGGGTTAGAGTTCAGGTTAGGGTGAGGGTTAGGGTTAGGGTTAGAGTTAGGGTTAGGTTTGGGGTTAGGGTTAGGGTTAGGGCTCAGGTTAGGGTTAGGGTTAGGCTTCCGATTAGCATTACATTTACTGTTAGTGTTAGGGTTTGCGTTGTGCTTAGCCTTAGGGTTCAAGTTGGTGTTAACGTTATGGTTGGGTTTGGCTTAGGTTTAGGGTGAGGGTTAGGGTTAGGTTTAGGGTAGGGGTTAGGGTTACGGTTATCGTTAGGATTAGGGTTGGCCGCGATAGGGTTAGGGTTAGGGTTAGGGTTAGGGTTAAGGTTAGGGTTAGGATTAGGATTAGGGTTAGGGTTAGAGTTAGGGCAATGGTTAGGCTTTGGGTTAGGGTTATGTTTCGGGTTTTGTTTAGGATTTGGGTTATGGTCAGGGTTAGGGCAATGGAGAGGGTAATGTTTAGGGTCATGTTTTGGGGTTTTTTTAGTGTAGGGGTTAGGGTTAGCATTAGGGTTTGGGTTAGGGTTAGGGCAAGTGTTAGAGCTAGGGTTAGGGTTACGGTTAGAGTTAGGGTTAGGGTTCTGGTTAGGGTTAGCATTAGGGTTCGGGTTAGGGTTCGGGTTAGGGTTCGGGTTAGGGTTAGGGTTAGGGCAACTGCGATAGGGTTAGGGTTAGTGTTAGGGCAACGGTTAGGCTTTGGGTTAGGGTTATGTTTAGGGTTTTGTTTAGGATTAGGGTTATGGGTAGGGTTAGGGCAATGAAGAGGGTTACGTTTGGGGTCATGTTTTGGGTTTTGTTTAGTGTTAGGGTTAGCGTTAGGGTTCGGGCAAGTGTTAGAGTTAGGGTTAGGGTTAGAGTTCGAGTTAGAGTTAGGGTTCTGGTTAGGGTTAGCATTAGGATTCGGGTTAGGGTTAGGGCAAGTGTTAGAGTTAGGGTTAGGGTTAGGGTTAGAGTTAGGGTTAGGGTTCTGGTTAGGGTTAGCATTAGGGTTCGGGTTAGGGTTCGGGTTAGGGTTCGGGTTAGGGTTAGGGTTAGGGTTAGGGCAACTGCGATAGGGTTAGGGTTAGTGTTAGGGCAACGGTTAGGCTTTGGGTTAGGGTTATGTTTAGGGTTTTGTTTAGGATTAGGGTTATGGGTAGGGTTAGGGCAATGAAGAGGGTTACGTTTGGGGTCATGTTTTGGGTTTTGTTTAGTGTTAGGGTTAGCGTTAGGGTTCGGGCAAGTGTTAGAGTTAGGGTTAGGGTTAGAGTTCGAGTTAGAGTTAGGGTTCTGGTTAGGGTTAGCATTTGGGTTAGGATTACGGTTAGGGTTAGGGTTAGGGTTCCGGTTAGCATTACATTTACTGTTACTGTTAGGGTTTGCGTTGTGCTTAGCCTGAGGGTTCAAGTTAGGGTTAGGGTTAGGGTTAGGGTTAGAGGTAGGGTTAGGGTTAGAGTTAGGGTTAGGTTTGGGGTTAGGGTTAGTGCTAGGGTTAGGGTTAGTGTTAGGGCAACGTAGAGGGTTATGTTTAGGGTCATGTTTAGGGTTTTGTTTAGTGTTAGGGTTAGGGTTAATGTTAGTGTTAGCGTTAGGGCTCGGGTTAGGATTAGGGCAAGTGTTAGAGTTAGGGTTAGGGTTCCGGTTAGCATTGCAGTTACTGTTTGGGTTAGGGTTAGCATTGCAGTTAGCATTAGGGTTCAGGTTGGGGTTAATGTTGCGATTGGGTTAAGATTAGGGTTTGGGTTCAGGTTGGGTTTAGGGTTAGAATTATGGTTAAGGTTTAAGGTTAGGGTTAGGGTGAGTTTTAGGGTTAGGGTTAGGGCGAGGTTTAAGGTTTGGGTTAGGGTTAGGGTTAGGGTGAGGGTTAGCGTTATGGTTAGCGTTAGGGTTAGGGTTAAGTTTAGGGTTAGGGTTAGTTTTAGGGTTAGGTTTCGGGTTAGAGTTAGGTTTTGGGTTAGGATGAGGGTTAGCGTGATGATTATTGTCAGGGTTAGGGTTAGGGTTATGGTTAGGGTTAGGGTTCGGATTAGCGTTAGAGTTATCGTTAGGATTAGGTTTGGGGTTAGGGTTAGGGTTAGGGTTAGCGCTAGGGTTAGGGATAGGGTTAGGGTTAGTGTTATGGCAACGGTTAGGCTTCGGGTTAGGGTTATGTTTTGGGTTTTGTTTAGGATTAGGCTTAGGGTTAGGGTTAGGGCAACGGAGAGGGTCATGTTTAGGGTTTTGTTTAGTGTTAGGGTTAGGGTTAATGTTGATGTTAGCATTAGGGTTTGGGTTAGGGTTAGGGCAAGTGTTAGAGTTAGGGTTAGGTTTAGGGTTAGGGTTAGGGTTAGGGTTAGCATTGCAGTTACTGTTTGGGTTAGGGTTAGCATTGCGCTTAGCATTAGGGTTCAAGTTGGGGTTAACGTTACGATTGGGTTAAGATTAGGGTTTGGGTTCAGGGTGGGGTTAGGGTTAGAGTTATGGTTAAGGTTTAAGGTTAGGGTTAGGGTGAGGTTTAGGGTTTGGGTTAGGGTTAAGGTTAGGGTGAGGGTTAGCGTTACGGTTAGCGTTAGGGTTTGGGTTAGATTTAGGGTTAGGGTTAGGGTTACGGCCATTGTTTGTGTTAACATTAGGGTTAGGGTTAAGGTTAGTGTTAGGGTTAGTTTTAGGGTTAGGGTTAGGGTGAGGGTTAGGTTTAGGGCGATAGGGTTAGGGTTAGGGTTAGGGTTAGGGTTTTGTTTCGGTTTCAGGTTCGGGTTAGCTTTTGGGTTAGGGTTGGGTTTAGGGTTAGGTTTAGGGTTTGGGTTAGGGTTAGCGCTATGATTAATGTTAGTGTTAGTGTTTAGGGTAGGGTTCGGGTTAGGTTTAGGATTTGGGTTAGGGTTAGCGTTATGATTATTGTTAGTGTTAGTGTTCAGGGTAGGGTTCGGGTTAGGGTTAGTGTCACGCTTAGGTTTAGGGTTACGTTATTGTTAGGGTTAGGTTTAGGGTTAGGGTTAGGGTTCGGGTTAGGGCAAGTGTTAGCGTTAGAGTTGGTGTTAGGGTTAGAGTTAGGGTTGGAGTTCCGGTTAACATTACAGTTACCGTTAGGGTTAGCGTTATCATTGCACTGAGCATTAGGGTTCACGTTGGGGTTAACATTACGATTGGGTTAGGGTTAGTGTTTGGGTTCAGGTTTGGGTTAGGGTTTGGGTTAGGTTTAGGGTTAGGGTTAGGGTTAGGGTGTGGTTTCGGGTTAGGTTTAGGGTTCCAGTTAGCATTACAGTTACTGTTAGGGTTAGGGTTACGGCTAGGTTTAGCCTTACAGTTACAGTTAGCGCTAGGATTAGAGTTAGGTTTTGGGTTGGGTTTAGGGTTAGGGTTAAGGTTCGGGTTAGGGTTAGGGTTATGGTTAGTGCTCAGATTAGAGTTAGGGTTCAGGTTATGGTTAGGTTTAGTTGCGGTCATACGTTGTGTTGACAATGTCAGACCCTACCAAAAGGTTATTCCCAATAAAATGGCGACTGTTATTTGTGACCTTGGATCCATTGTTATGCGGGAATAGAAGCGCACACTGATTAGAAAGAGGGTAATGCAGGGTATCCTGAATAGACAGCGCACCAATGGATCGGGAGTTGTGGAGAAGGATTGAAATGGGCAAGGTATTCGGTTAAGCATTTATTTTGAGGCAGATTTTGAAGAAAGGAGGTTAATTTCTGCAGCAATGAAGTGTTTATAATGTTGATTAGCAAGGGGACCAGGAAGAATGAACAGCAGCATTACTGGAATACTGGACTTCAGCATCATGGTGTGGTTCTGGTGCAGTCTTTATACTGGGAGCTCAGGCCACAGTCAGGTCCCAGCACACAGTGAGTTAACTGAAACATGATGTAAATCCTAGAAGTATTGCCCCATTGAGAAATTTCTTGAAGATTCTCCCTCTCTCCTGTCGCTCTCTTACCCTTCTCTCACTCTTGGAGCAGGTTTGTGGGTCAGTGGAGCGGCAGAGAATGGGGATGCCCTCAAAACGTAGCCAGGGCGGGTTGTGGTGGCAATGAGCCAGGGCAGGGTATGGAGTCAGAGGACCACGGTGGGGTATGGTGGCAGTGGCCCAGGGCAGGGTATGGTGGCAGAGACCCAGGGCAGGGTGTGGTGGCAGTGGCCCAGGGCAGGGTGTGGTGGCAGGTGGCCCAGGGCGGGTGTGGAGGCTGTGGGCTAGGGTGGGTTTGGAGGCTGTGGACCAGGGTGGGGTGTGGAGGCTGTGGACCAGGGTGGGGTGTGGAGGCTGTGGACCAGGGCAGGGTGTGGTGGCAGTGGCCCAAGCGGAGCGGGAAGGCTGTGGCCCAGGGCAGGTGTGGAGGCTGTGGACCAGGGCGGGGTGTGGAGGCTGTGGACCAGGGCAGGGTGTGGAGGCAGTCTGAATTCAGACCATGTTGAGGCCCTCTGCACTGATCTGCTGCAGAGAGTCCTTGGAGAGAGGCTGTGATGTTTGTCTTTTTACCAGTGGCCTGTGGTCATGCTGTATTCAGCTGTCATGTAATTTCTTTGTCTTCGTTCCTTTAATCTGTAAATGAGCATTGTAGCCAGGTACCCTTGAGGGAAAGAAACTGCCATCCTCACCTGGTCTGGCCCACATGTGACTCTAGGCCCACAGCAATGTGGTTGATAGTTAACTGCCCTCTGGGCAGTTAGGGTTAAACAGTAAATGCCGGCCTGGCCAGTATTACCCACATCCTGTGAATACATAAAAGAAAAATAAGCAGAATTGCTTTTTCCAAGTGGTATTCAGCATGAAGGTGGACTGATTTGTAGCTATTCAAGTGAGGGTTCCTTGATTAGGCTGGTCATGAAGCTTCATGGGACCTAGACTGAATATTAAGCAACCTCACAGCAACTGGCTCCTGACTGTGTATCCCTGTGCTACAGCCACTGGTGGGTCCATCATACTGGAAAGATGTCAGGAGATACCCAGAGAAGGCGATGGTGTTGTCCAAGACATTTGTTGCAGGCATGTTTTGGTGAATGTTTACACTGGGCTGTTATTTAACTAGTTTGTGTGAAAGTTGTGTGAAAGATGTTAATTAGGAAATCTTTGCTGACTTGAGTGAGCATGTGTTAGTGAGTGTGTGTGTGTGTGTGTGAGTGAGTGTGTATGAATGTGTGTGATTGTGTGCAAGTGTGCGTATTTGTGAGTGTGCCTGAGTGTGTGTGAGTGTATGAGTGAGTGAGTTAATGAGTAGAGTGAGAGTGAGTGTGAGTGAGTGTGAGTGTGATTGTGAATGAGCGAGTATGTGTGTGAGTGAGAATGAGTGAGTGGGAGTGTGTGTGAGAGTGTTTATCATTTCCAGCACTTCAGCCAATGCCAGAAAGTCCAACATGTGCTAATTCCAGATGGGATTTTATTGTGGTGTTTTTCATCTCCTGCTTGACTGTCTGTGAGAACTCTTTAGTGAGGTTGGTTGCTCGAAGGATATCACTGCACTTCCATGCTAGGAATCCCCATCGAATTAGGACTACATCATCATCAATTGCATGTCAATGGAGTTAAACTTCTCATCACAAACGTCTCACCATCTTTCAGCACAACTTTCATAAAGTCAACAGCTTGCAAGTCCTTCAAATATCTCTTGCATCCTTTCCATCGCCCTCTCCCTGAATATGGGATTTCCTCTGAGGGGCTCTTGTTGAGAACCATTCCAGTTGATTCAGACCTTCTAATTTTGTTGTGCTTGTAAATTCTTTTTCTTTTTGTATGATTTTTTTGGGGAATACTTTCAGGAAAAAAGTAGATTGCTAATTTGCACACACTTCCATTTCATGCCTTTTGTTGCGAGCTGATGTAATGAGCTGGGTTTAATTTTCGGCTTGATACAGTTACACAGAGAAGGAATATCTTGTATTTTAACCCTTGCTTTTGGAACATCAGGATGTTCCAAAACATCCATTGTGTTCACTAATGTCCAGTCAGGAAAGCAATCAGTCATCCTTACTTGCTCTGGCCTATATGTGAGTCCAGATCCTCAGTTGCCTCTAAACTGCCCTCTGAATTGGAGCTTCTCAATTCAAGGGCAACTAGGGATGAAGAATAAATTCCAGCCGTGCCAGCTATGCAATGTAAGAATTTAAAAAAACTTAGAGTAAACAAGAGACATTTGAAGTGTGGTCATTGCTGGAAGTGGAAAATGTGACAGCAAATCTGTGCATGGCAAGATCCCACAAACATAACTGGGGCAATCATGAGATATGCAGCATTTAGTGACAATGCAAGAATGATAAATATCTCCCAGACTCCAGAGAGAATTCTTCTCCCCTTCTTCCAATAATGGCCATGCAACACTTTTCAGACAAACTTCATTTAAATACCTCTCCTAAAAGGCACAACATGCAGCAATACGGAACACCCTCAGTGCTGCAATGCTATGACAGCTACGAAAACGGATGATTTCTGGGGTGCAACTTAAACAAATAACCTTCAAGTTCCACAATAAGAGATTCACTTTCCCTCATTCAGGCTCACAACAGCACTATTCCAGGTAATAGCATCTGCAATCAACGTTCTCAGCTACTTGCTGAAGCTCTGCTCACGAAGGTAATGACAACAATTTGTTTCAGCTGCCTGGAGACTGTGGGCTTTGGGACTTAATATTGGAAATGAGTCATCGCTTGCAATTGGAATTAAAGTCTGTTATGCATGTGTTGGCAGCAAATTATGTGTTGACTGTTAGAAAAATTATGCGGTGATATAAATAAGAAAGGGCGAGATGAAATGCAATGGGACCTTAGTTATACAAAATGCAGAGAGCCAAAATAGAATACACTTAGTGGGAGTGTTGGCACAAACATATTTTAAATATAAACAACCCATCAAGTACTGTATGATTTTTAAGGAGTCTCGTGATCAGACTTCTGTGTTAATAACAGTAATAACATAAATTTGTCTCGCAGAATATTTAATCTCCTTAAGAGATCCCAGCAAATTTCAAGTCCAACTGGAAAGGAGGCATTTCTGAATCTGGTTCTGGGGAATGTGTTGCGGCAAGCTGACGAATTGGAAAACTGTTCCGGGAACAGTGATCATACCTTAACTCAGGCAGGCGAGAATAATTAGTTGAGGGAGAGCCATTGAGAATTCATTGAGAATGGATCTCGCCCAGCTAAATTTGAATCAAGGATTGGCTGCCAACACAGAGAGGAAACACTTTTAAAGACTAGGTTCGGTTACGGTTGAGGTCTTTCAAGAAGGTAAAAGATAGGGCCAACATGCTCAGAGCTCCTTGAATGATAATGGTGGTAGAAAGTGAGTGAATCTAAAAGAACATCCAATATCAGGTTGATGACACAACTGAGTACTAGGCTGAATATAGAAGCTTCAAAGTGGGGAAGATAGAAAAAGAAACCCAAATAAGAGAAGCAAACAGAGAGATGGAGAAGAGATTGGCAACTAATAAGAAAGATAATCAGGAAGTCTTTTATCAGCAGATGAGCAGTTGAAGGGTAGTCGAAGAATACTAAAATTGATAAGGCTCTCAAAGAGTACTTATGCATGGTTTTAATTAATAGAGAGGCTAACAACGATTAGATAGGATGGCTATACATAAAATTAATAAGCCGTCAGAACCAGATACAATCCATCAAATGATATTGAAGGAGGTGAGACAGCCAACCACCGAAAAATGGCCATATAATCTTCTAAACATTCTTGGACTGAGAGGACTGGAGAATTGTTAAACTCCCAATCAAAAAGGATTTGAGGTTAATCCCAGCATCTCCAGGTCAGCTAGCTAAACTCAGTGGTGGACCATTTTTTAGAATGAATAATCCAGCACCAAATTAACAGGCACTAAACTAGTGTAGGTTAACTAAGGAAAGCCAGCACCAATTTGTCATGAGAAGACTATGTTTAACAAACTTGCTTGAGTCTTACGCAGAGGTAACAAAGAGAGTTGATGAGGATGATGTTTTTGCTGTGGTGCATATGGACTTCCACAAAGTATTTATAAAAGTGCCAGACAATTAGCTTGACAGCAAAGCTATGAATGGGACAGTGCCAATGTGAATATGAAATTGGCTGAGTGACAGGAAATAGACTGTCCTGACAAAATGTTATTTATCAGAATAAAGAGGGGTTTCTAGTAGGGATCCCCGTGAGTCAGTATTGCATCCATTGTTTTTTCCTTGTCTGTATTAATTATGTAGACCTGTTCATACAAGGCACAACTTCAAAATGTGGAGGTCAGGCAAACTTTCAAAATAGAGGCAAAGACGTTTAGATTAGTTTTGCATTTGATTTAAAAAGGGTCAGGAAGTTATTTTGGATTGTTCTTTTAAATTACATCAGTTCCAACAAAGCATGTGACTGCACTACAGTGCACCAGAACACCACTGCACTGTTAATAATTACCATATTTATACAATTGGATTTATGATAGGCTGGGTAAACACATTAACCCATTAATTTGTTTTGACTTCAAAAAAGGAGGTTCAAAGTTTTAGCTCAGATGAACACACAGATCAATTTGGAAGGTAGAATAGTTTGCCCTCACTGGAGAATCAAGTCAATTCAGAGGAACGACTCACCTCAGCAAAAGTAGTTTCTCGTGTGTGGAGCTTCCAGGCCAGGAGATTGTGCAGAGAAATTTTCAAATTGTTAAAATAAAAGAAATTAGGCGATCAGCGCCTGAAAAGATCATACAAATGGCCTTGAAAAGGAATCGTAAAATAGCCCCCACAGTTGTCATCCCTTTATCACTCAATATGGGTCCTTGTATGCATTGTCCTACATCATGGCTCTTGTTCAGGGACCTGTACATCACTCCCACACATCATTTCTTTCCCATTCTATTCCCTATCTCCACCCATACAGATTCTCTATCCTGATCTCTTGAGCCAAGATAATCACTAAATATTGCATCAATGACATTGTTGATTAATAATGCTATCTCTCCACCATATGTAGCTTCCTATCCTTCTTCAACAATGATACGCCCTTCAATATTCAGGATCCAATTCTTCTTACCATGGAGCTATATCTCCATAATAGACATTAGATCATATTTATTCATTAAAATATGCATTATATCCTTTATTTTGTTGTGAATGCTATATACATTCAAATACAGAGCCTTTAGTTATGTCTGATCTTGATTGTTGGCGTATTATTTGGTTTGTTTTCTCTTCCTTCCTGCTATTCTCTGACTTTCATTTCTCACTTTACTACTTTGATCTCTAGCCTGCACTTTACCCCTTGATTTGTAACATCTGCCAAAGTTTGGTCTGTCAGCCCCCACTGCTTATTTGAAAGCCCTCTCTACTTCCAGTTATGTGGTTTGAGAGAATATTGGCCCAGCATGATTCAGGTGTAGACTGTTCCATTGGTACAGCCCCAATTTCTGCAGTAATCCTGCAAGTGGCCCATGAACTGGAACCCACTTCTTCCATCTGTCTTTGAGCCATGTGTTAATTTCATGAATGTGTGCAGACAGGCTTCGGGGAGTGAGGAGATAAGTTACTTATTGCAGGATTCCTAGCCTCTGAACTATTGTTACACCCATTGTTTTTATATGGCAGCTCCAGTTGAGTTTCTGGTCAATGGTAACCTTCGGGATGTCGATAGTGGGGGATTCGGTGATTATAACATCATTGAATGGCAAGGTGCAATAGTTAAATTCTCTCGTCTGGAGATAGTCATTGCCTGACATCTGTGTGGCACACAAGTTACTTGCCACTTTTCACCACAAGCCTGGATATTGTGCCATGGAATTGTTTTCAGTTGTGCCATGAAGATGTTCCAGCTCACCTCCCAATCAATGAGCTACTTTCCAAATGCAATGACTGCAAAGCAGCAGTGGGATGCATGCATAACGGCCACACAGTGGCTCAGTGGTTAGCACTGCAGCCTCACAGCACCAGGGATCTGGGTTCAATTCCACCCTCAGGCAACTGTCTAAGTGAAGTTTCCACATTCTCCTATGTGTGCGTGGTTTCCTCCGGGTGCTCCGGTTTCCTCCCACGGTACAAAGATAAGCAGCTTAGGTGGCTCGGCCATGCTATATGGCCCATAATATCCGGGGATGTGCAGACTAGGTGGGTGAGCCATGGGAAATGTAAAGTTACAGTGGTAGGGGTGTGAGGAATGTGTGCCTGGATAAGATGCTGTTCAGAGGATTAGTGTGGATTGGATGGGATGAATGGCCGGCTTCCTCATGCATGGATTCTAAACAGCGACACAAGATGACAGGCAAGTGCATTTGGCTAGGGTGTGGATATTGGTGAAGTGGGACAGCAGCAAAACCAACAAAGTGAATGGGCCTTACAGTTTATATTATTACCTGTACAACAGCACCTCAGGCAAAACAGCTCCCCGTCAGTGCCACACTGTGCCAGAAAATCCCTACAGTATGAAAGCAGGCCACTTGGCCCAATGAGACCCAGTTCCCAAACCTATCCCTTTAATCCTGCATTTCTCATGGTAATCCACCTCACCTGCACATCCCTGAACACTATGGGGCAATTCAGCATGTCCAATCCACTCTAAACTGCACATCTTTGGACTGTGGAAGAAAACCCATGCTCGGATGTAAATCAACATGGAAATGTATCTTTCCCTGTCACATCACAAAAGGAGCAAAGAGGAGCTCAAGCTGCTGTTTTTATTACAGCTTTCTAATATCTGTACGTTACCTTTTCATCATTTGCCAAAGAGATGACAGTGCTGACAGTGTGGTTTCATTTTAGCAATTTGGACATTCCAGATCAGGAACACAGGCATTAAGCATCCCCAGACCACACATTATACAAATACACGCACATCAGAGGCTTCATGTCAAGCTCAAAACTTTTTTTTGTCGCATTAGGCTGCAGGTCTGGGATGTAACTCTCAACTAAAGCAAACTAGCGTTGCAGGCAAATTGATGAGGCAGCAGTCACACGTGAAGAGCTACATCAATCATTCCGATGAAAATAACTTCCATTTCCTTGGCATCAGATATTTTAATTCCATCTCTGAGAAATCGCATTCTTGCTCAGATATGAATCATTTCCACTCTAACTGTTTAGTAGCTGATTTCCAGATTACAGGGGTTTAGCATTACCTGTGCATAGAATTAAAACAATCTGCTTGAGCTTAAATATTGCACCAAAATCTCCACATGATGCAGTCATTGTGTAAACTGTCAACAATGACGAATAACAATTGTCATTGATAGCAGCTCAGCTGTCACTTTCCTCCATCAAACCTGCTCCTCCAGCAAACATAGCCACAAATTTAAGATTAAACCTGCCCAGTCTGTTTGGCACACAGTATGGGATGGCGTAACTCAACCAGAATTAAAGGGGTCAATGTTCCAATTTAATCTAGTGTCAGAGATAATGGGAACTGCAGATGCTGGAGATTCCAATTTGCTCCTGAGATGCTGCTTGGCCTGCTGTGTTCATCCAGCCTCACATTTTATTATCTTCCAATTTAATCTTTCTGGTGCAATTCCTCATGTGATGGCATCAGCAATGTGGATGCAGAACTAAGTGCATCTAATAGCTCGTCCAGATGATTATTGGCCCATTCACGTTGTTTGCAGTGGAATACTGTACAGCATGGACCTGGCCTCACTGCTTCATGACATCAAATCGCACCATTCACTTGAAATCTGTCAAATGCCACTGACACCAACGTCCCACAATAGAATAAAAACCAAACAGCAAAGGCAGAGACCCCCTAGTTCACCAACGATCCTATTTATTTTCCAATGCGATAACTTGGCAGAATGTGGGTGAGTACAAGTGAGGAACTAAAACAAAGATCAAGGCTTTTACTTAACATTAAGCAGTGCATATCTGTGAACTGCCAATCAAGCTGCTGCTTTGTCCTGGATGGTGTCATGCTCCTTGACTGTTCTTGGGTCTGTACCCATCCAGTCAAGAGGGGAGTATTCCATCACCCTCCTGACTTGTGCCTTGGAGATGGTGGACAGGCTTCGGGGAGTCAAGAGGTGAGTTACTCGCAGCAGTATTCCTCATCTCTGGCATGGTCTTGTAGCCACTGTGCTTATGACAATGATAATCCCCAGGAATAATGGTAGTGAGGGATTCAGCGATGTTATGAGGTGATGGTCAGGTTGTCCCTTATTGGAGATGGGTATTGCCTGGCATTTGTGATATTATTGTAACTTTCCACTTGTCAGCCCAAGCCTGGATATTCCACTGATCTTGTCGAAATTGAACATGGACTGCTTCAGTATCTGAGGAGTCATGAATGGAGCTGAACATTGTGCAATCATCAACAAAAATGCCCGCCTCTGTCCTTATGATGGGGGAAAGTCATTGATGAAGCAGCTGAAGATGGTTGGGCCGAGGACACTACCCTGAGGAACTCCTGCAGAGATGAACCCAAAACAAATGGTTTCCAAAAACAGAATGACCAACTCATGTGAAAAAGGGGATACTTGGTGCACTGGGGAAGGGGTTGCCATCCAGATTGTGAAACTGTGCAGGGTGAGCCCATATCCCTCTAAACCCTTCCTAATCATAGAACCCATCCAGATGCCTTTTAAATGTTGTATTGTATCAGCCTCCACCACTTCCTCTGGCAGCTCATTCCATACAAGTACCATCCTCTGTGTGAAAACGTTGCCCCTTAGGCCCCTTTTATATCTTGCCCCTCTCACCTTCAACCTATGCCCTCTAGTTTTGGACTTCCCCTACCCAAGGAAAAAGACCCTGGCTAATTTTATCAACCGCTCTAAGGTCACCCGTCGATCTCTGACACTCAGGGAAAATAGCTCGAGTCTATTCAGCCTCTCCCTATGGCTCAAATCCTCTAACCCCAAAAAACAATGCTATAAATCTTTTCTGTACCTTTTCAAATTTAACAACATCTTCCCTATAGAATGACGACAAGTATTATACGTATTATTCCAAAAGTGACGTCAACAATGTCCCGTGCAGTTGCAAAATGACATCCTAACTCCTATACTCAATGTTATGACCAATGAAAGCAGTGTGCCAAATTCCTTCTTCACCACCCTGTCTACATGAGACTCCACTTACAAGAAACTATGCACCCGCACCCTAGGTCTCTTTATTCAGCAACACCCCTCATGGCCCTCTCATAAACTGTAAGTCCTGCCCTGATTTGCCTTACCAAAATGCAACCCCTCACATTTATCTAAATTGACTACATCTGTCACTCTTCAGCCCATTGGCCCATCTGATCAAAGTCTTGTTGTATCTAAGATAATCTTCTTCACTGCCCACTACCCACCTATTTTGATTTGATCTGCAAACGTACTAACCATGCCTCCTACATTCACATCCAAATCATTCATATAATCAATCTCTGATCTTCTGGCCCCTCACCTGCGGCTATCAGTTATACAAGTGTGTCAACATGGGGCCCAGCAATTTATTCTCCAGCTTCCACAGAGTTCTTGAAAATACCTGATCAGGTCCTGAGGATTTATCTACCTTTATGTGTTTTAAGACCTTCAGCATGACCTCTTCTACAATATGGAAACTTTTTAAGACATCAATATTTATTTCCCCAAGTTCTACGGCTACTATGTCTTTCTGCACAGTAGATACTGACAGAAAATATTCTATTTAATATCTCACCCACCTCCTGTGGTTCCACACACAAATGGCCATGTTGATCTTTAAGGGCCCGATTATCTCCCTAGTTACTCTTTCACCATTCATGTACTTACAGAATCTCTTTGGATTCCCCTTAAGCCTATTTGCTAAAGCTATCTCATGTCCCCTCTATGTCCTACTGATTTCTCTCTTAAGTGTACTCCTGCTGCCCTTATACTTCTCAAAGGATTCACTTGATTCGAGTTGTCTAATCCTGACATATGAACCTTCTTTTTCTTGATCAGAGCCTCAAGTTCATCCAACATTCCCACGCCTACCATCCTCACCATTCGCACCAACAGAAACACACTGTCTTTGAACCCGTGTTATCTAATTTCTAAAGGCCTCCCACTTTCCAAACATCCCTTTATCTGCGAATAGCCTCTCCCGATCAGCATTTTAAAGCTCCTGCCTAAAACCTTTGAAACTGACCTAACTCCAAATTATAACTTTAACTTTTGGATCAGGTCTGTCCTTTTCCATAACTATTTTAAAACTATTAGAATTATGATCACTGCTCCCAAAGTGCTCCCCCACTGACACCTCAGTCAGTTGCCTTGGTTATTTCTCAACAGGAGGTCAAGCGTTGCTCTTTCTCTAATAGGTACATCCACGTACCAAATAAGAAACACTTAAATTCCAAGCCCTTAACACTATGACAGTCCTAGCCCATGCTTGGAAAGTTAAAATCCCCTACCATTACAAACCTATTATTCTCACAAGATATCTGAGATCTCCTCATACATTCGCTCCTCTATTTCCCACTGACTACTGGGAGGCCTATAGTACAGCTCCAACAAGGTAATCATCCCTTTCCCATTTTATGTTCCACCCATATAACTTCACTGGGCAATCTCCCAGAAATATCCTCCCTAAGTATTGCTGTAATGTTCTCTGTAACCAAAAATGCCATATCACCACCTCACTTGCCTCTCTTTTTAAACCTTCTATAGCATCTATATCCTGGAGTATTAAGCTGCCAGTCCAACCACCCCAGAGCCACTCAATACCCTTAGCAATACCATGGGACCCAGTGTCGGGTATTAGTCATGATTTAGTCATGGAGTTGTTCAAATTGACAGGGCATAGAGATGAACAGGAATATGTCTGCTGGGCTGTACTGCACAGCTGACGGACACTGCAGACCATGTTTCAATACAGCATCCACTTCTCCCCCTCTCAAACCCTACCTGAGGGTCACTGTGAATGCTGGCCAATCTTCAACTCAGACTTGCATCCGCATGTCACTGGAATATTAAAGTGGCCCACACTCAGGTGAGAGGAGCCTGTACCAAGACAAGAATTATTCTCTGTGCCCAGTTAGCCCCACAAACAACTTCGTACCCCTCAAATTTTAGAGTTTAACCATTCATGGCTACAGGCACCCACAAACAAGCCCAGCTGAGTTAGGTTGGCCTATGACTTGGAGGGGAGTTACAACAATTTGTATACGCTGCCCTTGGCCATCTA